>NC_056733.1:1627373118-1627673118 GCF_019279795.1 Protopterus annectens
ACTTGTCACTGGTTTGAAGTCATATTTGGAGTCTACAACTTTTACAGTGTGGGTTCTGTCAGTGAGCCAGTTGGCAACCCATCTTGTGATATAAGGATTTATACCTAGTTTAGTGAGTTTATCTATAATTCCAGAATGGGGGATGGTGTTGAAAGCCTTGGCGAGGTCAAGATAGGCTGTGTGAACCACCTTACCCTCGTCTCCAGCTTTGTTGACTGCCTCAAAGAAGTCAATCAGGTTCAGGAGGCATGATCTGCCTTTCACAAACCCAAACTGTGTGGGGTTCAGAGTTTGGAGGTTACCAATGTCCTTGTTTATGAGTTCCATGATGATACTTTCCATGGCCTTACAGACCAGGCTCATCAGGCTAATAGGGCAATAGTTCCCGGGATCAGTGGTGGCTCCCCCTTTGTGGAGTGGGATAACTGTTGCTGTGATCCATTCAGTGGGCACAAAGCCTGATGTGAGGCTATGACTGAACATGGTGCTTAGGTGGGGAGCCAGTTCTTTCTGAAGTTCATGTAAAACGTAGCATGGGATGTTGTCCGGCCCCATGGATACTGTGGTTTTGGCTTTAGAGAGTGCAGTTTTACCTGCATAGTTGTGATTACAGGGACTCTGCATTCTTCCTGTATAGATATGGGCCCTTTAGGGGGTGAGAGGGGGGTAAAGTTAGCACTGAACCTATCTGCCAGGATGTTGGCAATATCAGTTGGTTCTATAATTTTTGTGCTGTTGTGCTGTAACTCAGAGCAGATCTGGGTGTTGCCATTGAGATTCCTGACATAGCTATAGAATGCTTAGTGGTTGTCCTTAGAATCAGTGGCAATTTTGTTTTCGTAGCTAGCTTTGGAGGATCTTGTAAGGGATCTTAGCTTCTTGTTGAGGCTGATCAGGGAGCTCCTCCACTTATGGGATTTTACTCTCTTTTGCAACCATTTCTTCCTTCTGTTGTAGAGTTTGTTTATGGCAGGGGACCACCAGATTGGCTTCATTTTTTTGGAGAATAGCGTCTTGGTTCTGTTTGGGATAGCACAATCCATGCACTCGTGTTAAGTGCTTATAGAGTGCATTTGTGTAGGATTCAGCAGTCGTAACTGTAATGTCCATCTGCATGGGTGTCATGAAGTTCACCACTTCTGTCTAAAGAAGCATGAAGTTGGCTTTGGAGAAATTTTTTACCATGATTTTCCTAATGGGGTGGGGGTGTGATGTGGATATCTAGGGTGATTAGCTTATGGTCAGATCTGACCAATGAGGAGTTGACTTCAGGTGTGGAACACTGGTCACTCATGTTGGTAATGACTAGGTCTAGGATATTGTTGCCCCTGGTGGGGGTGTGGATAAGTTGATCCAAGGCATTGGAATTTATGAATTCCAGAAAGTGTCGAGTGAAGGAGTTGGTACATGAGTAGTTTTCCCAGTTAATGGTGTGGTAGTTGAAATTACCCATTATTAGGGTGTTTGGTCGAACCCTAATATTTTCCAGTATATCAAGAAAAGAGGAGTGGGAATTCTAGGGCATGGTGGGGGATCTGTAGCAAGCTACAGTTTGAATTGCAGTTTTGCCCAGAGTTAGTTGCACTTGGATAATCTCGGATGCATTATGCTGAGCAACTAGCCTGGAGGTGTGGATATCCTTAATGAATATGGACATGCCTCTGCCTTTAGTGTTTCAGTCCAGGTTAGGTGGTCAAAAAGTGTGGTATGAATTATAGCCTGGTAATGCAGGTGTGCTCTCTGAAGCCTTGCACCAGGTCTCTGTCACTGCACAGATGTTGAGGTTCTCCATTTTAAGAAGTGCCTCAAGTGAATGCATTTTTAGGTTTAGACTTCTAGCATTGAGTAGCATTACCCACAGATTTTGCTTGCTCGTACCTGTTAAGGTGGTGAATTTCTCATTTGAACCTTTCCTAAAAAAGGCACTATAGGGGTGGCAAGAGCCCTAGCCAGAATCCAAAATCCCAAGGGCGACAGGTGCAGGCCATCTCTGGCAAAGCATCATGGTTATCGGTCTGTCGATCATGTCATCCCAGGCAGACAGATACTGAATCCCCTTAGAATGACACCTGAAGCTTAGCCAATTGTTGAAGTCAATCATTTTGTCCTTGTACTATGGTATCATTCTGGGTGATGGCAGGATGCTACTCAGGGCCAGGGTCATACCTGCCTGGGCTACAAGATCGGCGTGCTCCTCCACATTTCTTTTCATGTAGTTCAGGGAGGTACAGCTCAGGTCATTCACACCAACATGGACAATGACAGAGTCATATTTGTACTTGATGTGGAGTGACCTGAGTAGGTGCATTATGTGGCGGATCCCGGCAGCTGACAGTAATTACTCCTTGCTTAGCCTGGTGAATGGAACATCAGTGTGCCTGACTATAGAGTCACCTATGACTAGAGTGTTGGGTACGTTGTTATGCCTTATGGACTGTTGGTTGAGTGGCACACTGAGTTTGTGGTCTATGTGTCATTTGGGTTGTGTTGGGGGGGGTGGAGGTTGCTTGTGTTTCTGCTTTGGAGGTCTCTGTTGCTTGAGCAGATTTTTATTGGCAGCCTCCACAAATGTAGGTGTGTGTTTCATGTTTCTATGTGTGTGTTTTGGTGGTGCAGGTTTTGAGGTACTATGTGATGAGTGTGGTGTGGTGCAAGTGTTTACCTTCTCCTCTTGACTGTCTAGTCCAGTCTTGGCTGAAGAGAGCTTTGCTTCCAGTTTGGCTATATAGGTGCATCTCTTACAGGTTGTAGTGTTGGGTGGTATGAGGAGAGGGTTGTCGGTATACATGCGTCAAATGTCTGCATTGCCCCAAGATGCCCAAATTCATTAGGTAGACAGGAGAAAACACTGGGAGCTGACCGTTAGACATGCCTGGATAGGTGCTTATTTATTAAGTACTAAAAACTGTTTTCCTCTAGACAAGTACTAAAAACTGTTTTCCTCTAGACAAGTGAGGAAAGTTGAGTGCTGTAGTAATTTGTAGCTTATTTAGTGCTTACAACGAGTTCTGAACACATGCTGAGCTCAAAGAAACAGATTTTAGTGCTAAAAGAAATCTGGCTAGTTCTAAGGGAAACTTTGAAGACTTTATGACGCCAGGAATAGTTTAACCCTAGCTAAGCGGCAATACATAAAGTGTGTATATGTGTATATATATATATATATATATATATATATATATATATATATATATATATATATATATATATTTATATATATATATATATATATATATATATATATATTTTTTTTTTTTATATAACAGTAGCAAATGAGCAAACTGATTTAAACAAATTAACCAATTAACCAATAAAAAGCTAAAAACCGAGCCCCTTCCCAGCAGTCTTCGATTAGACAAGTTCTAACTGCACACTCTTGCCACTAGGATACAGGAGAACCTTCTCCAAATAAAGATGGTCTAGGCTAGTGCACAAGTTATACAAAGCTAGATTCAGCAGGTCTGAATTTAGTCTATGCTACAGCAAACAACATACCAATTTCAGAAAGAAACAGTTCAAATAAGCAGGCACAATAAGCCTTTAACCAGAAACTCCCAGCTCAGAAGGGCAGAATCTACCCTCTCCTCCCACAAGAGCGCACACCACACCTTCTTAATGTAAAATAACTAGCCCAAAGCCCAAGTACTTAAA
The DNA here is from genome assembly GCF_019279795.1 of Protopterus annectens. NCBI lineage: Eukaryota > Metazoa > Chordata > Ceratodontiformes > Protopteridae > Protopterus > Protopterus annectens. The sequence continues at coordinate 1,627,376,770 of NC_056733.1, forward strand.
CTAGAACTAATACACTTTTATAATAACAGACACTAAGCCTTTAATCAGCAACTCCCAACTTAGAAGGATGTAAGCTACCTGTCCTGCCACAACAGTGCAGACCACAAACCTTAATGTAAAACAACTGATCTGAAGCCCAAATGCTTCAACCAAAGGCTTAGAATAACAGTTACAATTTAATCAGGCTATTAACAAGCAGTAATAAATGTAGCAGAATAAATGCAATTGAATACTTTTAAGAACAAGTAGCAAAAGCAAAATAAAGTAGGAAGAAACACAAATACAGTAAAAGCAGATGAATAAAGTGCAATTTTTTATATAAAAATAGAAAACGAGCAAAATGATTTAAACAAATTACTCAATTAACCAGTAAAAAAGCTCAAAACTGAGCCCTATTCCAGCAGTCTTCAATCAGACAAGTTCTAACTGCATACTCCTGCCACTAGGGTGCAGGGGAACCCTCTCCAAAAAAGTGGTCTGGATTAGTGCTCAAGTTATACAAACAAAACTAGATTTATACATTTCTGAAGGTTTTGAGGTCTGAAAATCAAATGTATGCCATTATTATGTGACTACAATTCTGAGATCATCCCACTGATTTGCCAGGGGGGGCAGAGGAACAGGCAGAAAATATGAGCCAGTTATCTGGGCATTCTGAATAATCTGTACAGTTGAGAGGTATGATTATGCATACAGCTTACTTCCACTCCCAGGATTCGAACCATGACTGTGTCTGCTGAAAATACAACAATTTAAGTTACAGTAGAGTGTACTATTTGGATATTGCTGTCTATTCAGTGTTTTCTGTCTAAGTCTCTATTGGTTGTACAATCTGACCTTGTAATTACAATAGTCTTACACAGACATTCCTACACATATTTTTATTAGCACAGTGTGAGAAACAGTGGTTGACACAACAGTACTATTCTGATATCAGATGTTGCTGAATGTAACATGTCAGGCCATACTATGCCAGAGTAAACACTACCAGTCCAGGATTTACATCTTTATTGGCAGGCACAATTTTCTTATCTAACAGATCTGTGGATGGAATGTTTGTTAACACTACTTGACTGTTTCTACACATATTCCCAGATTCCAGTTAATATTATGTACATACCTCTCAATCTCTTAATGCACACACTCTGGACAAATCTTGACAACATGGGGGTAAAAATAGGGACATATTTTGACTATTGCTGTCATAAACTTGGAGAGTTGCATGAGGGACAGGATTTGTTTTTATATACATTTTCTGAAGGTTTTGAGGTCTGAAAATCAACTGTATGTCATTATTTCTAATGCTGTCGGAAAAGTATGGAATCAACTACCTCCCAATCTCACATCTCAGACATCTCTCTTGCTTTTTAAAAAGAATCTAAGGCTATTTCTTAATCAACACTGGTTATGCTCCTGCACCAACCCTGACTAACTTCTCTCCCCTACTCTAACATTTCATCCTACATCCTATACTTTTCCTCCCTCTCTCTGTTTCTACATAATTTGTTTTGTACACAATTTTTATCTACACTGAGAAATATACTCAATAAAAAAAAAAATATATATATATATATATATATATATATGTGTGTGTGTGTGTGTATATATATATATATATATATATATATATATATGTATATATATATATATATATATATATATATATATATATATATATAATGTCATTCTTAACAATTGATGTTTTTTATATTGTTTCTGTATTACCCTCTATCAGTGTTTTTATAATACATCTATGTAACAATTTATTGTTTTTTATAATGGCTCTGTCTTAACCTAGACTAACTCTGTATGATTCCTGGAGTTTTTCTCCCCAGGCCTCTACTGAAAATGGACATGTATCCAGTTAGACTAGTCCAGTCAACAAATGTAAAATAAAAATAAAATAAAAATAAATAAATAAAATTTCGCGACTACAATTCTGAGATCATCCCACTGATTTGCCAGGGGGACAGAGGAACAGGCAGAAATACGAGCCAATTATCTGGACATTCTGAAAAATCTGTACAGTTGAGAGGTATGATTATGCATACAGCTTACTACCACTCCCAGGATTCGAACCATGACTGTGTCTGCTAAAAATACAACAATTTAAGTCACAGTAGAGTATGCTATTTGTATATTGCTGTCTCTCCCTTCAGTGTTGTCTGTATAATTCTCTCTTGGTTGTACAATCTGATCTTGTACTTACAACAGTCTTTTACAGACATTCCTAGACATTTTGCTGTGCAGCACAGTGTGGGTAACAGTGGTTAATACAACATTACTATTCAGAGAATGCAACAATAAGTGCCAGACAACAGCAGAGTAAACACAACCAGTCCAGGACTTAGAGCTTTATTGCCAGGCAATTACAGTTTTATTTAAATATGACCTATATGGGACTATTACTGTCATATTACATGGTTTATTCAGTGCAACCCATACAACAGTTTTTATACTGCCAGATGATTTTCTACTTTATATTTATTTGGTATGACTACTACAAGCAGGATTGTTACCAGCCTCGCAACGCAGCCTTTGCAGCCTACATGCATGGGCTTCCTCATTCACAGACCCCTCAGCTGCAGCTGTAAAGGAAATAGAGACATATTTAGGCATACCTATCCATCACATAGGCACACTGGACTTTAGTAAACAGTAATGGTATGACTAATTACACACTGCTGGGACATCAACCCTTTGCCTTGCTTCTTGGACCCACTCAGCCAAGACTTCCCTCTTTCTCCACTTCAAATCGGCATAGTGGTGCCTGACCTGCTCACCAGTCCGAGGGATACCAGTGGCACTAGTGAGATCACAGGCAAGATGGTCCCAGCATTCTGCTTTATACTGGGAACCCTGGTACTGACCCTGCAGCAGTCTCTCATCATGTTTTTTACCAGGAGTCCTACCATGACCTTGGACTCCTGTATGCCCCAGCGCTGTACCCGGAAGTGCAATCCCTCTCCAATTCCAACCATCCTGCCTACAGTGGGAAGCTGCAACCAGTTATGAGCCGTATTCCCACCTGTGGAGTTTAAATATGGCAGATTTCCCACCCTTTGCTGTGATTGGACGGTTTTGAATATGCTGAGCTAAGCTAAGCTACGGGCAAACCTGCTTAGCTAAGGTTGGCATTGCTTAAAGGGACAAGTTCAGCACTGCTTACCAATGGGCAAATCCACTTAGCTGGGCTACTCATTGTTTAGCAGTCATATTTACACAATGCTTATACCTGGTAAGCAGAGCTGTGCAATGCTTAGCATTGCTTAATTTTCATTTTATAGACTATCTGCTGTATGGCATTGATTCATCATTTATTACATAGTATACATTTATTTACTGTCCCTGACATCCCCCAATGTGCTTTCATTACATTTATTCATGTGTGACTAAACTGTATGGGCACTTGTGTTTATATGGGGATTTCACAACTTTATTAAACTGACACCTCACATCTGGACCTAATGCAGTACTCAAGTTAACAAATATATGTCATTTAGTAGGTAATACTAAAAAAATTTTTATGTACTGCTTTCACATGTAAAATGTGAATTGGTTATAGTGGGGATTGAACCAGGAATGGCTGCGCACAAAGCATATGCTCTAGCCATTACACTATTGCAGTACTGCTGGTGTTGGATGTCTCTTGCTATTTAACTTGTTGTGCTGTTTAAGCTGGACTAAGCATAGCTAAGCAATGGGCACACCCACGCAGCTATGCTTAAACTTTATTGCATTTATTAAAAAAAAAAAAGTTTTGTCATGTTATTTTATCTGTACCCTTCAGAATATCCCTGCTAATGTTAAACCTGTTATTTTATCAGCTTTCTGTTTTGTGGGACAATTGTCCCTTTTGGCTTTGTTCACATTCTTACTCTGATGGGTTGGGAGGTGTGCGCTGTGTGCTTATGCTGCCTATGTTATCCTAATAACTTTTGCCTTACTCTCAACCTCTTAGAGCAAAATATGTGGACAAAGTCGACAATGAAGGGGGGACAAATAGGGGTGGATTTTAAATATTGCTGTTACAAACTTAAAAAGTTGATAGAATAATAGGTTTTATATTAGCATGAATTTTCTGATGGATGTGTGGAGTCTTAAGCTCAAATGTTTTGTCATTATTTAATGACTTCAATCCTCAGCTATTTGCCAGACAGGTACACATTTTAGGGGGAACACATCAAAAATATGAGGCAAACATCTGGGCATTCTGCGAAAATCTGTACAGTTGAGAGGTATGCTTGGTAGGGACGATTGTCCCTTATGCCTTTGACCACTGATTTTTGTTTTCCTGATGGGTCGGGGGTGTTACAAGCATTCTCGCTTGTTTTTAATTGCCAAAATGCAATTCTGGAGTGCAGGGCCATGTGTATTGTGAGAGCTCTGCTCTCAGACACACCCCCTGCACTCGTACACAGCTCCATGTCCGTTTAACAGCAAAGGCAGCGCGCCTTCATGAATATGCAATGTGCACTGCTGTACTGTATGGGAACGGTCCCTGCCATGCAGGAATAACTTATTCCTACACAGCTGCTTGCTGAATCCTGGGGATAGTATTTTGTAGGGTTAAATGGTTGTTTCAGCACTTAAAAACAGAATAATTAATTGTAGACTGTATTTTAACTTGAATAAACTTTGAATTTTGAGCAAACAAATTACTTGTAGTATAAGGACACAAAAGAACAGAAATGGCAATGCATTCTGTGCATGATTTAGATCAAATATGGAGGACGTACAATAGTGAAGAACACTAGAAATTCTTTTTATGGTTATCAGATTTGATTGTGTTACTGTATTTATTTGCATTTGGCAATATTTCTCAAGTTTTTACTTCTCTTTTTGATGTCATATTTTAACAATTTCATTATGAAGTCTGTTACTAAGTTCTTACGGAAGCTCTATGTAGTTTTTAAGCTAATGTTGTTAGAATGTTGAACCTCTAAGAAAGTTTTCCTTTCCCAAAGGTTTCCATGTTGTAGATCAGTTGGTTTAATGATCTGGTTATGCTATGTATGTGTTGGTTGGCCATAGCAACTGCAGGTGGGCATGTTCTACTCACTGCAGTTAACACAGCATTGTAACATTCCAGTGGCAGTTAATAAAGAAGCTGTTAAACTGAAAACAGGTCTCCTCGCTCATTTCAACATGGTGTCAGAAGTTGCTCGCCAATGAGCATTTTTTCATCATTTTTCCTCGTTCAAAAAAAAAAAAAAAAGAGGTATGCATTACAAGTGGCTAATGGGCTAACAGAGCATGGCAGAAGGATTTTGCAGACCAGACCCACTCGTCTTCGATGGAGACGTTGCTGAAAATTGGCGCGTATTTGAAAGGGAGTATGACATCTTTATTGAGGCGGCCCACTCAGATAAACCAGACAAAATGAAAGCTTATATCCTCCTCAATCTAGCAGGGGCAGAAGCCATCGAAAGGGAATGCTCGTTTGTCTATGAAATTAGGGTGCCACCCGCAAGAGACGGGCAGGACGGAGCCATTATTCATCCAGCAGAGTCCAGAGAGGATCCCAACTGTTTAAAAAAGAAATTTCGGGAAATGTGCAACCCACAATATAATAAAATAATGGAGAGACACAAGTTTCATTCCCGAAATCAGAGACAAGGTGAGACTATTGAGTCTTTTATTAGTGATTTAAAGATTAAAGCCAAAAGTTGTCATTTTGGAGATTTAACAGATGAGTTAATCTGTGACAGGATTGTTTGTGGCATAAATAATGACAGTATAAGGAAGGCCCTTTTACGTGACAGTGACTTGACCCTATCCAAAGCCATTTCTATCTGTCGTGTTTATGAAATGACTGAGGAGAATACTAGGGCTCTTGCCAAACAGCGTCCCAGGACAAATTATAAGCCTGTAAGTGGGCAGGATGTAAAACTCATCAGGAACTGCAACAATTGTGGAGGCAACCACGCTGCACAGCGAGACAAATGTCCTGCGTTTGGCCAGCAATGCCACAAATGTCAAAAATGGAACCACTTCAAAAAATGTTGCAGATCCAAGCCTCAACATGAACATCCTAAAAGGAAAAGTTTTGTTAAAGAATACCATAACAAACAACCCGTGCATCAGCTAGAGCTGGAGCCTCCGGACATCAACACTGATGACACGTTCTATGTAGATGGTGTCGAGCCCATTGCAGTTGTGGACAATGTAAATACCCAAGTAGAGTACCAGGATGAAGGATTTGTCACCCTGTATGTACGAGATAAGCCTATTAAAATGAAAATCGACATGGGGGCAAAATGTAATGTGATGGCAAAAAGCACTTTTCTCCAGCTGTATGAGAGACAGATTTTGACATGCAATAAAACAATAAACCTAGTGGCCTACGGAGGCAGCAAGATCGAAACAGCCGGTTCTGCTACACTTTCTCTGTCACTGGATGGACAACAACACTTACTACCGTTCTTCCTTGTGGATCGTGATGTTGTGCCACTGCTGGGGTTTCGAGCATGTGTCCGTCTAGGACTTGTCACACTGAGCCCTCATGTCCACCAGGTCAGTACAGAGCCTGACATTGATTTTACAAAAAATGTCCGTGAACAGTATTATGATGTGTTCAACGACGAGCTTGGAGAACTTCCAATAATATATTCCATGACTCTAGATCCTGAGGTGCAGCCCGTCATCCGGCCAGCGCACCATTTTCCTATAGCTATGCAAGCCCGAGTTAAGTCAGAACTTGAAAACATGGCCAGCAAAGGAGTCATTACAGTGGTCTCTGAGCCCACAGACTGTGTTTCATCAATGGTGGTAGCACACAAGAAAGACAAAGAGGAGATAAGGCTGTGCATTAATCCTAAAGACTTAAACACGGCTTTAAAGAGACCCCATTACCCAATGCGCAGTGTTGAGGAAGTTGCCACTCAAATGGCAGGTGCGACTCTGTTCTCAGTGCTTGATGCGAAGAGCTTGTTTTGGCAGATAAAGCTCGACCATAAGTCATCAATGCTAACTACATTTAGCACACCCTTTGGGCGCTACAGGTTTCTACGCATGCCTTTTGGCATCAATTCAGCAAGTGAGGTTTTCCAGTGCTCAATGGAGCAACTATTCGCTGGCTACCCTTGTGCCATCATAGTTGACGACATAATTGTGGGAGGTCGTGATGCTGCAGAACACGACACGAACCTAAAGAAGGTACTTGACCGTGCACGAGAAATCAGACTCCGACTAAACCCCCACAAATGTAAGTTCCGTCTGGATCAAGTTTGTTACGTGGGACACATGTTCACAAAAGAAGGTCTCAGGGCCGACCCCACAAAGACGGAAGCTATCACAAATATGCCAGTTCCCCAAATTTCCCTGGCTGTACAGCATTTCCTTGGTATGGTAAATTACCTGGGAAAATTTATCCCAAATCTCAGCAGCATTGCAGCACCGCTCAGGCACCTAATACACAAGGATGCCGTCTGGTGTTGGCTCCCACAACATCATCAAGCATTCGAACACCTCAAATCATGCCTAGCCAGCTCACCAGTCCTATCGTATTTTGATGTAAAGAAGACAGTGACATTAACCTGTGATGCTTCACGTTACAGACTGGGTGCTGCATGTCTGCAAAGTGGTAAGCCAGTAGCATATGCATCTCGCATGCTCACCGATACTGAGACATGCTACGCACAAATCAAGAAAGAATTGTTGTCAGTTGTGTTTGCGTGTACCAAGTTTAGAGACTACATATACGGAAAACCCACGGTAGTTGAAACAGACCATCAGCCCCTTGTTACAATCCTAAAGAAGCCAATCCACACTGCCCCAGCTCACCTACAGAGGATGTTACTGCAATTACAAGCTTATGACCTAACGCTTGTTTACAAGAGGGGTAAGCACATGTACCTTGCGGATACTCTGTCACGAGCCCCAAGCAACAGTATTTCCCAAACTCAAAGTGCAAATAATAACTTCGAGGTGATGTCTGTCAGCTACATCTCTACAGCCAGGCTGGGGGAGCTACGAGCCCACACGGCAAGGGACCAGGTCCTGCAAACTCTAAGCACAGTGATTCAGAATGGCTGGCCCAACAAAGACTGCCAGGTTCCGCCGTCTGTGCGTCCATTCTTCCCATATAGAGAAGAGTTGATAGTGGAGAACGGCATTGTCGTTAAAGGTCACAGGACGGTCATCCCCGACTCCCTACAACAAGAATATATTAATATTATGCACAGAGGTCACCAAGGCTTAGAAGCCACAAAGCACAGAGCAAGAGGCACTGTATTTTGGCCAGCAATGACCAAAGACATTGAAAGAGAGCTGCTCTCCTGCTCTGTATGTAACAGAATCCGACCACACCAACAGAAGGAACCTCTACAACTACATCCGGTTCCTGCCCTGCCTTGGTCTACGGTCACCACAGATATGTTCGAATGGCATGGACAACAATACATGGTGCTGGTCGACTCCTATTCAGGGTGGTTTGAAATTGACCTTCTCCGGGACACATCTTCAGCAGCGGTGATCACAAAACTGAAAAGACACTTCTCCGTCCACGGAGTACCTCACACCCTGATTTCTGACAATGCAAGACAATACACCAGTCAGCGTTTTAAAGTGTTTGCCCAGCGGTGGGACTTTGTCCACATAACCAGCAGCCCAGAGTACCCCCAGTCCAACGGATTGGCTGAAAGGGCTGTCCGCAGTGCCAAGCTACTGATGGAAAGGTCTCACAGAGATGGGACAGACGTTTTCCTCAACCTACTGAACATCAGAAATGTCCCGCGTGACAAAATGGATCACCCGCAGAACATCTAATGTCCAGGCAGACTCGCTCAACTTTTCCTGTCAGCACCCGTCTGCTGGAACCGGCCCCAAAGGACGTGGAACAGGTCAATGTGCAACTTAAAAAGAAAAGGCTCATTCAGAAGCAGTACTACGACTCAACAAGCCGCCCATTATCACCACTCAGAGAGGGTCAAGTGGTCAGGTTGCAGGCAATTAAGGGACACGACCGCCTGGGCACAGTGAAGGAGGTATGCAGTGAGCCACACTCATACGTCATCGAATCTAATGGTGGCATCTACAGGAGAAATCGTCGCCACATCCTACCTGTTGGTGAACCGCCACCACCTCGACAGATCGATCCTGCCGATGGTTGTTCCCATCCAGCTGACCCTGCCACACCGGACACTCCTTCCCTCGCTCCACGGCCCCGGCAGGCACTTCAACCAATGCCTGCGCATACTCAGCATTCCAGTGTGCAGCAAGTTCCTGTAGCTTGCTCTCCCACCAAGAAGACACACAGTGATACCCCCTATGTGACACGTTCAGGTCGCATTTGTAAGCCTAACCCCAAATACTGTTCTTAAGAGAAAAAAAAAAAAAGGGATGTGATATATTAATGCACTGTATTTTGGTTCTTACTTATCTAGTATTCAGTTGCCATGTTAGATAGCCAGTGGTGAAAGCTGAACGTTTTGTTCCATACCGTCTGTTTTACTAGCTCATCATTCATTATTTAAGTTTGAGTCATTGTGGTTCAACTTTGCAATACACAGCATGAGTTGGTTTTCATACAAAGGAGTAACTAAAAGGAGAGGATGTAGATCAGTTGGTTTAATGATCTGGTTATGCTATGTATGTGTTGGTTGGCCATAGCAACTGCAGGTGGGCGTGTTCTACTCACTGCAGTTAACACAGCGTTGTAACATTCCAGTGGCAGTTAATAAAGAAGCTGTTAAACTGAAAACAGGTCTCCTCGCTCATTTCAACACATGTTATAAAGGATATAATGCCTTAATTCTGGAATCTTCTTCTATTAACACTTACTATGTTGTAGAGATTCTACCTAGGTCTTTAGACACTAAATCCCAGGCCACATCTACTTCTTATGTGTATACATAATTCTCGTCTTTTGATCTTACTTCTGTGCACAGCACATTGATTAGTTATTGTCCTTTAAAATTTCTCACTGTTCATGAATCTACACTGAAATAAACCATTCCAGAGAGAGACTATAAGGATATGTACTGAAATTATATAATAATCTAATCAGTCCCTATTGTTTGTTCCAGTGAAATGTTGTCTCTGCAACACTAAAGAAAATTGTTCATTTGTTTTGTATGTTTTGTAACTTGACAAGGCAGATTTAAGACCAAAGGAAATATGTCAGCAAAAGTGACATTACATAAGATATCTTGGCTCAAAATATCCTACAGAAATGTTTATACCATACATTTATACATAAATTACTCCAAGTCTACAAAGAAATGCACATTTTTCGATCATAAAATATAACATATTTCCTTATCTAACTAATTTCCTTTCAGAATATGTTTCTGCAGTCAGAATCTATCCTTGCCACATCATATTACTTAGTAAGAAGTAAACTCGCCGAACTGTTATTTTTGTGACATGAAGTGTTAACCACTGAGTCCCATCTTATCAGTGCTGTGAATGCAATATTCAGACTGTATATTTATAGCAGGCACACTGATGCAATTTTTTTTAACCCAAGTCACAGTTGTTCTTTGTGTTACAAGTTCTTCAGCATATTCATATCTAAGAAAAAGTTATCACAGTTGCTTCTATGTAAAAAAAAAAAAAAAAAACAGCTGAATATGGTATTTCAAGTACTTCACTGTTCTAACATCTTTTCAAACAGTTTCAGTAATATCTTAGATATTCAAGCATGCACTATAAGCTATAGTAAATAAATCAACTGAGATAAAACAAATTATTGTCTTTCCTTTGGATTATGCTTCGGGGTAGCCTGTTAAGCATCTGTCTCAAAATCAGGTTGAAAATGAATCTTCTCTGAAAGAATAACTTGGTTCATCCCAGTTATATAAATAACACCTTTTAAACTCTCATGCTATAAGTGGAAATCCAAGCATTATAATGCGTGTTTATATTACCTCATGTATACTGTACTGTTTGTAAACATTTTTATGGTGTATGTAATACTTTGTGGAGCTTTTCTCCCCGGGCCTCTGCTGGAAAAGGGCACAAGCTCAGTCAAACATTCCAGGTCAACAAATGTCAAATAAATAAATAAATAGTCCTTTTCAATTACAGTTATTAGCACTCCAAAGAAAACTGTGTGCTCCAAAGACATACAGCAAAATACAGTTAGATACCCTCATAAGAATGTATGGTTTTGTTTTTGTTTGTTTGTTTCTGTTTGTTTGTTTGTTTATGCCTGCATGGGGTCTATATGACCCGGAAGAGAATTACCTAGAAGTAATGGAAAGCTAGGCTGACTGATGTGTTGTTACTGAGAGCAACGCTTCACGCCATGTATTCGTACACACTTTCAGACTCAGGGATGGCTAGAGAATTCATCAGGTTTATGAACATCTTATGAATTCCTATGACTTCTAGAAATAGTATACAAGACCTCCAAATCCCTGATTTTTATGAGATAACTATCTAACCAGAATATCACCATCACATAAATGCTCTGTCCATTATCTTAACTTTCTGGAACTTAGATTTAATTGCACATATTTCTTGTATCCCTTCATGTTAAAGTTGCTTCACCAGCTCGGCACTCAGAGCTATGAGATATATCATACTGTTTTTCAGAATCTCTAGTGCCAAGACTGTCACACTGGGGATTGTGCAAACACTACAATACAGAAGTACCTAAGAAGCATTTGAAACATGAACTACAAAGCATTATAGGGAATAATGAAGCTTACATCACATAGGATCACCCATTACCAACAGTTCAAAACATAAATGCAAGAAAACCAGATATAGTAGTCCAGGAAAAAAAGACAAAAGTAGCATTGATCATCAAAATTGCTACAGCACTAAGTGCAGGGGCGGCTCGTGCTATAGGACTGCAGGACTACAGCCCCCCCCCCCAGCTGTGAAAAGAAGCAAAACAAAAAATAAAAAAATCAATCGCAAGTCCCGGAACTCTGCGTATGCATTCGTGGAGTTCCTAGAACTCAGAGAACTCCAGACTGCTGTGTTACCGCATAAAACAGAAGCACTCTGGACTGCATCATCTGTAGGCTGGAGCCTACTATTGGGGGAAACTAGAAGACAGTAGGGACTGAGGATACAGTGTAGTCTCACAGGGAAACCAGAAGACAGTAGGGACTGAGGATACGGTGTAGACTCACAGGGAAACCAGGCAGGAGGACAGTTAGCTTGCACAGGACTGAGGATACAGTGTAGCAGATGGATTCAGGAACAGGTGTGTGTGTGTGTGACTCAGGATACATGGTGGTGGGTAGAGAATACTACAGGCTTGAACCCTGTACCTTGGGCCCAGGTGGCAAGAGCCTGAATTCCCTACACACCACCATTTGAAAAAAAAATTGCAGATTTTTGCCTTATATTTGTTCTGTTCTGTTCCTCATAAAATCTGTGGTTCCTGTAATTTTGTTTCTTTGCATAATCAGTAGTGCAGTGGTGCAGTGGTAGCATTTTTACCTAACAGCTACAGGTTCTCTGGTTTGATTCTTGGCTGGGGTGCCTTCTCTGTGGAGTCTACATGTCCTCCCTGTGTTTGTGTGGGTTTCCTCTGGGTGCTCTGGTTACAAAGATATGTGTCTGGAGTGTTTCTCCCTGGGCATCTGCTGAATATTGGTCTCTTTCCAAGTCAGACTTTCCTGGTTAACAAATGTTAAATAAATAAAAATAACAGGCATTTGAATTTCAGACTTCATATTCTTCAGAAAGTACATGGTAACACAAAACATTTATTCTAGCAATTTTCTAAGTTTATAAGATGGATATTTGAAATTTGTCCCTATTTTTGGGACTCTATTCCCCCGTTATTGAGTTTGTCCAGGTTTTTTGTGCTATGGTTGAGAGCTATGGTGAACTGAATTCACTGAATATGTTTGGGGGCTGTATTCCCCCATTACTGGCTTTGTCCAGGTATCTTTTGCTAAGAAGTTGAGAGCTGTGGTGAGAACTGAATTCACTAAACAGTAACCATTTACATTTTAGCCTTCCTCTCTTTCACAGAACAGCTGATTTGGCATAGTGGTGTGTTGCTCTGGCTGTTTTGCAGAGGGTCCTGGGTTCAAGACTTGGCAGTGAAATGTATGGTGGTAAAACAGCATTTTATTCTAGCAACTATCCAACATTATACAAGCAATGTTTAAAACGTGTCCCTGATTTTTGGGCTTTTGTCCCCCCCCAATAAATTTTGGCTTTTTCCAGATTTCTTGTGGTGCAAAGTTCAGAGATACAGCTGTGTTGAGTAGACTTTATAAGGAGCTGAGAGCTGCAGGGGAACAAAAGTTTAGTGCTGCTTATACTGAGTCTGCTTGCATTGTTAATAGCACAACAGGTAGTGTATTTGCTTTTGATGCAGAAGGCTGTGGGTTCTACTCCAACAGTAGGTAGATGTATTGCTGATATTGTACTGCATTGTAAAGGGGGTGGATGCTGCAGTCTTTTTTTGGCAAAGATACCTAGTAACTATGGGCCTGTTATCAGTCTGCCATCCATCCCTTATTGCAATATAACATAAGCAATTTATTCCTCAAGGGCAACAGACACTTTATTTGCAGATGAAACAATGAAATATAAAGTTGTTTGCTAGCAGCAACCTCCCCATTAGTTACAGATCTCTTTAATGTGGAATTATTTAGATGACATTTACTTCTTCAGAGATTCCATGATCCTGATACTGATGAACTGTAGAAGTTTGAGTAGACTTTCATGATGGAAATGTTCTGAATTGGGCAGTTTTGTCATTATTGGTGCATCCATTTTGTTTCATTGTTTACTGGAAAAATATTCAAAACAATAAATTTAAAATGCCCTCTAAAACTGTACTGTATTGTACAAGGAATATAATTTAATACAATCTGGAAAGTGTATCAAAGAGCATGTGTATGTTTTGTGTGCAAGGGGGCTGTGATTTGAAAACAGCCCAAAGTTAATCTTTATCTGCCACTGGCAAAATGTATTATTCTTAATGTGAGTTTCAATGCTGTTTCGATGAATGTGAGTTTCAAGGGCAGAGAAGTTTTAATGCTAAGTCTATTTTCATTATGAGACTGAATTGCTTTGTTTAGCAGATATCTATTAGTGCTTGTGCTGTAAAATGCAAAATAAAACTTTCAAATGAAATCCAAATCATTGCAAAAGTAAAGCACCATGCACATTACAGTGTTTATGGTAAATGAGGTGAAATAACCAAGGAATGGGACACTGGAATGGCTGCAGGGTGGAGGCTCTATTCAACCATGGTTTTGTGAGGGGGAAGGGCAGCAAACTCAAAGACAGCCCTGGCTGAACTATACCTCTCAACTCTCTAGATATTTGCAGAATGAATAGACTTTTGCTTCTTATTTTTGGTTTGTTCCTCATAAAATGTGTGGTTTTCTGGAAAACCACTTAGGAATGAAGTCACTAAATAATGACAGACATTGAGTTTCAGACATCATAACCTTCAGAACAATGCATGCTAAAGCAAGACCTGTTATTCTATCAACTGTCTTAAGTTTATACAAGAGCAATTTTTGGTACTGTTTGTATGTTCCCCCAATATATTTGGCCTTGTCCAGATTTCCTGCCTTAAGAGGTTGAGAGGTACTTGCAAATAAATCACTTTATAGAATTAGAAATATCCAAACTTCTCAACTGTCCCCAATTTTGGCTCAAAATGTTGCTCTCCCCCTAATAATGCCTCCACAAAATGGCAATTTTTGAAGAAAATGTTGAGGGTTTACAATTATAAATAACTGTAATGATCAGAGTTATAGATTACTTTTATTTCACAAATACATGTAGATTTTCTTATTTTGTCAGCTGCTCAAGTTAATAGTACTAATATTAAAAAGGTGTCCCTTATTTGACAGGTTCCCAGCTGTATTGTGTGGCACTTTTATATTTTTGCATCACATTTTTGGTCCATTTTTCATAAAATTGTGGTTTTCTGGCAAATTAGTGACAAATCGTTAAAGACTGAAGTTAGAAAATAATGGCAGACATTTGAGTTTCAGATTTCATACCCTTCAAAAAATTCATACTAATGCAAGACCTACTACTATTCTATTATCTTTCTTAGTTTATAAGAGCAATATTTAACAATTGGCCTTATTTTTGGGTCTTTGTCCCACTCCTGTGTATGGCTTTGTCAAGATTTCTTGCTCTGAGGTTGAGAGGTATGAGTGTCAGAGCCATTACCGTCAGCCAGAGACATATCAAATTGTGACATACTTTTTGCACCCCACTCCCCCATGTAGTGACTCTGGATGTGTCCAAGCAAGGCAAGGAGCAGTTATGCAGTGTAAGTGTGCAGAGTATTCCCCCATCCAAGGTAGACACAAGTAAAACAGTGGCTTTTCATCTTTCCTTGATTTTGAAGAATGTTCTGGTTTTCTGTCATATTTTTTATACTGTTGATGTATGCTTCTTATTATTTTGAAAAAGCATGCTGTTGCAGTGCCCTGTTGCTCTGTGTTTAAGTAGCAATGCCTTAATAACCATCAGATAAACTTGTCAGAGATTGTAAGATGCAAGTAAGCTTTAATAAGCATACTGTTAAAGAATTACCAACATTGAAAGCCTTTTTGTTGTTGCCATGCAGAGAATATTTACATAACTAGATAACGTACAAGCCTTAGGTATTGAAATGCATATGACAGTATTTGTAATAAAGGACAGGATTACAGTATTTTCAGAAGCTCATTACATTTGTTGGAGACTTGCAGTCATCTTTGCAGGCTTTACCCGTAAACTAAACAGAATGCCAATCTATCATGTGTGGTCCATAAACTGTGCAATAATCCTTTAAGAAATTTATCTTGAGCTTGTTTCTTGTTTGCTGTTCATTTTTTTACTTTGATCATGTCTTCCCCATGAAACAATTATATAGTTGTTGTCAGGCAGCAGGTCTTTTTTGGAAAAGAAACATTTTTACAAGTGGGGGTATCACAGAGATTGCTACTTCCAGCATGTTACTTGGTACTTTTATAAAGCTGAATATAACTTATAATTAGAACTGCAGTGCAAGGAGAAGTGGTTTGATTTGGCTGCTGCTTGTTTTTTTATACTTGATTTTGACTGGCATTCCAGTCATGTATTAAAAAAGTAATTTATTTTTTCATTCTTCACAACATTTTTGTTTCCATCTAGATATTAAGTAAGCTGTCATGTATCCAATGTATTGAAATATTTTTTTCTGATGCACTTCATTTTGTCTTGATTGGAATCTTGTAATGACGGTTTGGCACCCAGGGCAACATATTTAATTAAAGTTCTAGTTGTGGTTTTGAGCATAGCTCCACCCCTTTCTAGTTGGCCATACCCCTTCCCATTGGCCCCACCCATTCAGCTGTCTCCTGCAGCCCCCCTTTAATTTGAAGTCACCAGCCGCCACTAAGTGTTTTACATACAGAGAGAGACACAAAGTCATAAAATATCAGGATTTGCAAGCAGAATGAGAGTAATGTGGAAGAAAGATACCCAGACAGTTCCAATAGTAGCAGTAAGAGCAATGGGCCTAATTAAAAAGAATTCACATGTGTACTTAAATATGCTACCAGTACATGAAGCCCCATATGAAATATAGATGGAGGCATTTCTGGGTACATTGTGGCTGATGAAAAGCGCACTACTGCCTAACATCAAAGATGGAAACAGTAATAATTTCTTGAACTCTAATCATACCCTGACTTAGGAATGGGGTCCATTCCTGTCATGGAATTAGAAACCCAAAACATTTGGAGAATTTAAATGAAAAGAAACTCTAGAACCACAGTGAGAAACTGTTATCTAGAATGTCATCATTTATTTAAACTTTGTGGAAAACATTTTATAGGACCAAATACAGATGCTTCCACTATGAAATACTGAGTTATAATTTGGTGAGGAACCAACTCATCAAGCACAACTAGTTAGGAATTCAACCCAATTAAAAAAAAAGTTAAGTGTAAGATCTTTTTTACTGGAAGCAAGCCACCCTGCATCTTCCATAATGGAGGCAAGCCCCATGGTCATACCAACACAAAGAAAAGGAAAATATGTGAAAATAAATGAATCAGTGCCAGCACCCACTTAGAAAAACACCTGCTGTGATTTCCTATGGAAGACAGTGACTGGAGAGTTCATCTTCAGAGAAATGAACTTTACCAACTAGAACCTCATCCAGTTTGTACTCAACAATGTATACAGAAGCCAGCAGAGATGCTTCATTCCCCATCCATGCAGAATCACAAAACGTAATCTAATCTCCTCTGTAATGTAACTGTTTGATCATTTTCTAGTTATGTGCGATATTCAAGAAGACATTAAAATGCAATCTAAGCATTTTAGAATAAGACTAAAGGGTTGTAGTACTAAATACATAGGAGTGGAGTATAAAAGAATATTTTCTTGTGGGCACAGGCAAAAAACAGGATATTGGTAAATGGCTGAGCCTGGACTTAGAGACCTGCCAAAGCCTGAACAGTCAAAAAAATTCTGAAAATGTACAGCTTCACAACATCATTTAACTTGGTGCAGTCTATGAAGTTCAAAGATTTATGTCTGATAACATCTAGGCCCAGTCTGGGAGCAGACCAATCATTTACATTATGTACTGCACTATTTTAGTCATCCCCCATATAAAGCTGAACCATGTTGATAAAAGTTGAGTTTCAAGTGATGCTGAGAACTTAGATTTAGGTGGGATGGAAACACATTATTAAGGCTATAGTACTACCCTGAAGGCAATTAACTAATACACATCTGCTATTGGATCACGGATTATAACTTCAGAGGACCGTAGAAGCTCCTCTGTTAATTAGCATTGCTGTACACATTGACGAAGAGGAATAACATCCAGGAAGGCTTGGGCATTTCTTTAACCAATGTAGATCTTTGACCAGGTTGCATGGATTGTGAATCTCTTGCAAGGTCACTGTAAAGTACAACAGGATATTTTTGTATTTGGAAACGTGTTTCTTCAGCCTCACTACCTTTCACATTCCTTAAAGGATTTCTGTAATTTGTTCTGCACATTGATAGTAACAGGTACCAAAGTAAGTTATAGCAATCATGACAGAGTCTGGTTCAAACAACTCAGTACTTACATGTTTACATATTCCACCAGCTGCTACTGCTGTACCATTTAAAGTCGTTAGCATTACATATTTTCAAAATGATGCAGGCCTTGTTCTACTCACGCCCACTCCCGACCAAAACATAACCTCTTCTGGAATCTTTCCTATTGTACTGAACACATACCTGCTCTTCATCCATATATCACATTAATAAGAAGGAAGTTTCATGAGGAAACTGGACTACACAAAGCATTCATAACTATTAACGTGCCCGAAAAAATAACTCTAATCACTATTCTCAAATACTGTGAATAAAGCTGCAGCTAAAACATTTCATGAATGACTCGTGCATAATGAAGAAAATAAACTTAATAAATAATTCCCTGTTTCTAGTTCTTTCTAAATGTACTGTACATAGTGAGGTATTAATATGAATGAGCATGTCCTTCAGATAAACTATGATCTCAGACATTTACATTGAAGCACTTGTGAATTCTAAATAAATAATAATGCTTTCTTACAGTTTATCACTTAAAATAAGGAAAACCAGCATAAAAAGTACTGAACTCTATAAGTAGTTTTTAAGAAAATAATCAGTGTTTACATACACACACACGTGCACACACACACACACACACACACACACACACACACACACACACACACACACACTTTATATAAGCATTTATACAACAGCAGTTCATTACTATTCAAAAATGAACATGCTGATTGGATAACCCATCTAGCGTGCCCATTGTAAATCAAACATATTTCAATAGAAAAAGTCTGGCCTCTTAAGTACCATTGAGCGACCAGGCTTTCTATTGGTATATGCTGATGGACAGAACAAAATACGAGAAAAATCAGGTACATTCTGAAAAAACTAAAAAAACAGAAACTTACCTGCTTTTCCTTGTATTTCTGCACCATCCCTCACAAAATCTCATCAGTTCAAAAAAAATAAGAAAGCTAGGAATGGAGATTTTCTCTTTTCCATTGTTTCTCCTGCACTGTACTAATGTAATGTGCAATCATAGGAACGTAAATCCCATGGGTCTACTTCAGTAGACTGAACATTCACTTACCTGACTTTCATATTGCCGAGATGAAAAGGTCGACAACCCTATAACACCAATGTCCCAGAACACAGACTTTTCACTGCAGGTAAATAACTGCTTGGCCATCCTGAAAAAATCCTGAAAAAAAGTAAAACCGAACCAACGTAACCCCCCCCCCACACACACACACACACACACACACACACACACACACACACACACACACACACACACACACACACACACACACACACCCCAACTAAATATACCAACTCCAAGATCACACTACCGCAGGGGTAAGGGGCAAAGTTCAACATGGTGGCCAAGCGGTTACTTGCCTGGAGTGGAAAGTCTGTGTTCCGGGATGTTGGTGTTATGTAGTTGCCGGCTTTTTCGTCTCAGCAACATGAAAGTCAGGTAAGTGACTTGACCTTGAGTAGCATCTTGCCCTCACCAAGAATGATGCCACAATATAAGGACAAGATGATCAGTTTCAACAACTGGCTTAAGTATTGGTGTCATTCAAAGGGGATCCAATGCCTGTCAGCCTGGGATGACATGCTCGACAAGCCACGATGCTTCGCTAGGGACAGCTTGCACCTGTCACCCCTGGGCTTTCGGTTATTGGCAAAGGCTCTTGCTACCCCCATAGTGCCTTTTTTAGGCAAGGTTCAAAAGACAAACCCACCTCCATAGGTATCACAAGGGATAAGAAACTAAGAGTAATGCTACTCAACGTCAGAAGTCTAAACCTCAGGATGCACACACTCGAGACTCTCCTTAGCATGGAGAACATCGATATCTGTGCAGTAACAGAAACCTGGTTCAAGGCTCCCAAGAGCACCCTAGCACTACCAGGTTATACCTCATACCATGCTTTTCAGCCCCAAAACTTGGACCGAACCACAAAAGGAGGGGGAGTATCAATATTCGTCAAAGATACCCACACCTCCAGGTTGGTGGCACAGCACGAAGCATCAGAGACTATCCATGTGCAACTAACAGTGGGTAAAACTGCCTTCCAGTTTATAGCCTGCTACAGACCACCCTCCCAAACCCAGGAACCCCACTCAGCCTTCCTGAGAACACTGGAAAATATGAAGGTCTCTCCAAACACCATTATATTGGGCGACTTCAACTACCCAAACATAGACTGAGAGCATTACTCTAGCTCCAACACCCTAGCCCAAAGGTTCCTAGAATTTATAAACTCAAATGCTATGGAACAACTTGCTGCCACTCCCACAAGAGGGGAAAACATACTGGACCTGATCATCACCAACATGGGGACTCTATGCTCCAGACCAGAAGTGTATCCCTCACTGGTAAGATCAGACCATAAACTAATCTCACTGGATATTCACATCCCGACCCCACCCCCTGCCCAGAAAACCACAGTGAAAAACTTCTCTAAAGCAAATTTCACACGCCTCAAAACCAGGGTGGAATCCTTCAAAGCCCCCGGGCCTGTGGAAAATATGGCTCAGACCGCAGAATCCTTTATAAACGCATTCTATGAACACCTCCAGGAATGCATGGATCATGCAATCCCAAATAAAACCAAGACCTAATCCTCTAAAGGCAGACGTCCTGTCTGGTGGACCCCAGCCATAAACAAACTATACAATAGAAGGAGGAAGCTACTACATGATAGAGCAAAATCCCAAAAAGGGAAGGCATCTCTGATCAGTATTAGCAAAAAACTACGGGCACTCATAAAATCGTCTAAGGCCAGCTTCGAGAGAAAAATTGCACAGGACACTAAGGATAATCACAAGGCTTTCTTTAGTTATGTTAGGAACATGGGTGAGAATTCCCAGATATGCTAAGAATTAGTCCAAAATGACAAAAAATACACCGAACCCACAGACATTGCCAACATCCTAGCTGACAGGTTCAGCGCAAACTTCTCCCCCCCCTCCCCACCAAATGGCAAATATCTATCCCAGCAGAGTGCTGCCCCCCTAACATCTCAGATGCTCAGGTAAGAGCCGCCCTCTCCAAAGCAAAAAACACAGCATCAATGGGACCAGAGGGTGTCCCAGGCTGCGTCCTACATGAACTCCAAGAAGAGCTAAACCCAAACATAAAACTACTGTTCAATTTCAGCCTTACTACAGGATATGTACCCAAAGAGTGGCGTACAGCAACAGTGGTCCCTCTCCACAAAAGTGGTGCCTCAACGGATCCTGGAAACTATCGCCCCATAAGCCTGACTAGCTTGGTCTGCAAAGCTATGGAAAGGATCATCATGGACCTCATAAATAAAGATATTGGGGACCTACAGACACTGGATCCTACCCAGTTCGGCTTTGTTAAGGGCAGATCCTGCCTTTTAAACCTGGTTGATTTCTTTGAAACAGTCACCAAGGCCATTGACGAGGGGAAGGTGGTCCACACAGCCTACCTGGACCTCGCAAAAGCCTTCGATATAATACCCCACTCGGGCATTATAGATAAGCTCACCAGCTTAAATATAAACCCCTATGTCACTAGATGGGTTGCAAACTGGCTCAAGGACAGAACCCACATGGTTAGAATTGCTGGAGCCATGTCAGACTCCAAACCAGTTACAAGTGGCATCCCACAAGGCTCAGTCCTGGGACCTCTCTTGTTCGGTATATATTTCTTGGAGGTACAGGCCAAGACAGAAGAACTGTGGCTGACCAAGTTCGCAGATGACTGCAAACTGGGTGCCATAATCCACTCTCCAGCTGACACAAGCATCCTCCAAAAGGGCCTCATAGAAACAGACAACTGGTGCCAGAGCCATGGCCTCAAGCTAAACACCAAAAAGTGTATAGTCATCCCCTTTGGCAAAAACAAAGTGCCCACAAATTACCACATAGGTGGTAATCCATTAAGTACAGAAGAAGTCATTAGGGACCTGGGGACCCAAGTTGATAGCAATCTCTCATTTGACAACCACGTGGCCAAAGTGGTTAGAAAAACATTTTATATAGCCCACCTAATCATGAAGGGATTCACATCTAGATCAGGGGAGGTCATCGTGCCTCTTTACTCATCCCTCATCAGGTCCATAATTGAGTACAATGCCCCTTTTGGGATGTACCTTACCAGACACCTGCAGCAACTGGAAAGACCCCAAAAGTACCTCACCAAGAGGATCAAAGGGCTCAAACAGATGCCATATGCTGCCCGGTTAAAGAAACTCCAGCTCTACTCAGTGGCATACCGCCTGTTCAGAGGCGATCTGTGCCTGACGTATAAAGCCATGTCCAAATCGGAATTAATGGACATGCTGCACCTCAGAAAATCCAAATCCCATTGAGCTACGTGCTCGAGAGACTTGAATCTCAGCACTGAAATAAATAGGACATGCTGGAGGGACAGATTCATAACCCAGAGGCTCCCTTCACTCTGGAATAAAATCCCAGTCCAGGTTAGGCAGAGTCCCTCATTGACTCTCTTCAAGAGGAATCTTGATGAGTGGATGGGAGATTGTAGGTTTACCCCATGTATCACTTCTGTGTCACTGTTAGACAGAGGCACAGTATACTAACCTCGAAAAAGCGCATAGCAAAATTAATTTAAAATGGGTGGCAAAAGCCAAACACACTCTGGCTAGGCTTATAAATGCCCTAGGGCAGATAGCCTAGTATGAACCTATGAACCTATGAATGTTTATGAACCTATGAACCTATGAATGTTCGGTCTACTGAAGTAGACCCAAGTCTCATACGGATGCACAATAAATCAGTAAACAATGATGAATGCAGAGGAATACTACAGCACCATTATACAAAGACATTATTTAAGAAACGTAAGCATTTTCTTTCTTAAATAATGTCATTGTATAATATCAATAGCCACTCCTGGATGTAGGTATCACATGATTTACCAACAGTTGGCTTCATTTCATTATTGGGCTATGCCCTCATGATCAAATGTGTGTGTGTGTGTGTGTGTGTGTGTGTGTGTGTGTGTGTGTGTGTGTGTGTGTGTGTGTGTGTGTGTGTGTGTGTATTTATGTGTATGTGTGTGTGTCTATAAATTGCAATAGACTGGCCCCAGTTGAGCAAAGTGTTATGTGATGGAATGGCAATGGGGGAGGCAAACATATTTAACAGAAGTGCCATGTGGCGAAATGGCAGAGAATTACCCACAAGTATCATGTGATGAAATAATAGCCCATGGGGAGCCAAAAACAAAGAGATGTTCAGAGTGTAGGAAGCCAGGTTTACCCTTTTATTTACCCCCTTTTCTCTTTCAAAAGGAGACCTCTCCCCAGAATGGGAGCAATTACAGCCCAGAAGGGAACTAGGGAAAAAACAGAGAAAATTGATCCTGAGGTCCAGAACATCAGTGGAGAGGAAAAACATATAACAGACTGTTCATCAGTGGTAAGAAACAGAACTGTGAAAAGCAGACTGCAAAACCGATTGAAGCTTAATAGACTGAAACTGAATAGATAGAGTTGTCTGGAAAAATATACTAAAGAAACTTTGTGGCTTTGACTGTTTTCTGGGACTTTAAAACTCATTACAGCTGAGTGTGCCTCCAGGCATTTCTGCAGTTGCTTCCTACTGCGCCACTAGGCATCAAATATTGCTTGTTCATATTTGTATTAATAATTCCAAAACCATGCTACATACAAGGTATCAGAATATTTAGTCTTGAAGCATACATAATGGAAAACACAAATGTATTGATATTTGACCCATATCAATGTGTATTTGTTAGAACTGTAAGGTGATAACTTAATTTTTTAAAGGCTCAAGCCACACCCAATGGGAGTTAAAGGTACACGCTCAAAAGAGCTGTAGTGGTGGGAATCAACTTGAAGAGAGACAAAACTGTATTGATTCTGTGCTGTGAATATTCTGCCATAGAGCATAAATAAAGTAATGCTGTATTGTAATTGTTGAGAAAGAAAGCTTTAAAAAGTAAGTAATTTCTTTTTACAAACTATAGCTTCGGAAACTTGCTCAACCATGTTACTCATAAAAGCCAGTAGAACGGCGACAACGCAACTGCTGCACCAACAATAATTGTTACATAAATGCAGTATTCTCTTTCCACAGGCTTCAAAATACAGCCCTTTTAAAACAGGCTCATATCTTCATTTTATATTTCACTTTTTACATGTAATTTCAATAAAAATGTTTCAGTAAACAACCCTCAGAGCAAAACACAGATAAAAATATGCAATGCTCTCCTTTTCTCTAAAAAAATTATTTTGTTGTGTGTCAGAAAGACCTTATAGAAATAACAGACATTCACAGAGTAAGTACCTGAAATAATAAATCTTATTTAAATGGTACAAGCCATAAAAAACAAAGTTAAAGAGGCATGTAAAGCCAACAAGAAAATTTTACAGAAAAGAGTAATATTAAAATATAAATGCTTTTCAAGGCAGAAATACAGTACAGTCAGAGTACAGTTAAGTTCAATTCAGTTCAGTTTTCAAAGTTACAAAAGTTTAAGTATTAAGTCTGTAGTCTTCAATTACAGGAGTTCCAGTTCTATTCTGCTCATCGGCACTGTCATTCGAGACATTTTCAGTAATATAAGAAATTATCTATGCCACTACCTCCATTGTACTTTACTACTCACTACATACATTATATTTAGAGTTCAGTTGTCATAATGGTTAAGGTCTTCACCTCCCATACACAAGGTGCAAGGTTCTAATCCTGCTTTCTGACCAATACTTGCTTGGAATTCACATGCTCTCTCATTGAGTTTCGTCTAAAAAAACACATTCTAAATACTTCAAACTCAGCAATGAATAGAGCTGTGGGCAGCAGCACAGACTCTACATGGTGCCTTGGAAATGTACTATGGTGTGCAGTATCCTAAAGGTAGGAGAACACAGATCTATTACCATATTATTGCTAGCTACAAGTCCCCCACCACGAACCAGGAAACTCATTCATCATACTTGACATTATTGAAATCACTCACCATCCAGCTCAATACCATACTCATGGGTGGTTTTAACTACCCATCCATTACTTGGGAGGCATACATGACCAATAACATGCAGACCCAAAGATTTCTTCACTTTGTAAATTCAAATGCCCTGAAGCAGCTAGTCTGCACTCCCACTATCTGGTACTCACAAATATGGGAGATTTCTGCACCCCCCCCTCCAAATGTGATGTCCTCACTTGTAAGATCAGATCACAAAGTGGTCTCCCTTGAAATAAAGGTAAAATTAGTCCCCCCACCTAGCCTCAAAAATGTTAAGAACTTCTCTAAAGTAAATTACCCCTATTAGCATAGCATAGTTTTCAAGTTCCCCCCTAATCCAGAAAACACAGAAACATATGCAGAGGCATATACAAAAGCCCTGTATGACCATATAAACAACTGTATAGCACGGTAATACCAGACCAAAATAAACCTAGGTCAAACCTCAAAAACAAGCCACACTGATGGACTCCTTCTGTTAACTGGTTGTTCAACAAATGAAATAAAGTCCTGTCAAGAGGTAAGAGGGAATGTGCACAACAGAGCAAATAGTCCCTCATTAGTCTAAACAAAGAACCGGGGAACTAGTCAAGTCTCTGAAAGCAGACTTTGTGGTAAAAATAGACTCCAAAGCTAATGATAACATTCAGTTATTTCCCCAATCTTAAGGGCATCACCTAACAATGTGTGGAATTAGCTGTAGATGGCATCACCTATACTCAGCCAGAAGATATAGCAAATCTGCTGGCTGACAAATTCAGCTCAAATTTCACTTCCCCATCACCCCCATTTCTCCCCCAAGAAATACCCTCCACCACTCAATCTCCAATTATCACCAAAGAACAGGTTGCCACTGCTCTCTCTTGAGCTAAAAACACAAATTCAATGGGGCCTGATGATATACCAGGTTACCTCTTAAATGGCTTAAATCAGGTCTTGTCAGGTCATTTAGGACCTCTGTTTAACCACAGCCTTCAGACTGGCTTTGTCCCGATAGAGTGGTGGAGAGAAATAGTCATCACTCCCTCTGGATAGAAGGAGACCACCTACTGACTCATGAAATTACAGACTGATAAGTTTGACTAATCTTATATGTAAGGCCATGGAAAGAGGCTTTGTCAAGGGCAGGTCATGCCTAATGAATATGGTGGATTTCTTTGATAAAGTCACTAAGGTCATGGATGAGAGTAAAGTAGTACATACCAGCTACCTTGGCCTGCCAAGGCATTTGACACAAATCTTCACTGAGGTATTAATAAACACACAAAACTGGGCATAAATACTTATGTCATCAGATAGAGATCCAATTGGCTCATGGACTGGATGCATGTAGTTAGAGTACGTGAATGCAGATTCAGCAAGAGGCCAGTTATTAGTGGTGTGCCACAGGGCTTAGTACTGGGACCACTCCTGTTCAGAATATACCTCTATGCTTGTATGTATGTATGTATGTATGTTTCTTTTGTAATCTGACTTGAGAAGTTCACTTGTATAGGCTATATAAAGATAGACAGTTAGATAGATAGATAGATAGATAGATAGATAGACAGACAGACAGACAGACAGACAGACAGATAGACAGACAGACAGACAGACAGACAGACAGACAGACAGACAGATAGATAGATAGATAGATAGATAGATAGATAGATAGATAGATAGATAGATAGATAGATATATAGATAGATAGATAGATAGATAGATAGATAGTACCTTTGATTGCCCTGTAAAAGCATTTTATACTATTATTTATTTTGTTAGTACATCTCTTATTTCATTGTATACTACAAATTTTATACACTTGTAAGATTTTGTTGGTGTGTTTATCTAATTACTTTATAACTTGTTTAATCCTGTTGCAGCTTTTCTCCCCAGGACTCCATTGAAAATGGGCTCATACCTCCCAACCATACCAAATTACTCAGTTTTTACTGAGTTTTGGGGTCCAAATAATGGGATGCCACGATTCCTGAGTGGCACCCATTCATTTCTGATTTTCCCAGCTTTTTTTTAAATTATTTTTCACTTTTTTGAGCTGACATCATTACAAGCATGATGATGTCAGCTCCATTAGCCTGTAGGAAATTAGCTCAAGGGCTCACATTTCCAATTTCTGCCCAGGAAGGACTTTGAATTTTTGAGCGCAAGCGGGAATGGACTGTTTACTTACTGCCAAGGAAGGACTGTTTCTGCGAGTGCAAGTGGGAATTGAAGGATTGTTTACTTTTATTTATTTTATTTTATTTTACATTTGTTGACCGGGTTAGTCTGACTGGATGCATGTCCATTTTCAGCAGAGGCCCGGGGAGAAAAGCTCCAACAGAAACAATAAAAACATGTTACAAATATAATATTAACAAAGATTACATAAGCAAACAAGAAAAAACAAGTTCCACAGGTTAGAGTTAATCCCTGGTGAAAGACAGGGGTAAATTAAACAGTAAGCTGATTGATAGATTTTACACATTTTAGATGAGAGTTAGCCAGGCTTAATACAATGGCATAACCAGTTTAGTGCCAGATGTTGTTTGAGTCTTGTTTTAAATTGACCAAGGGAAGAGAGTAAAGTAATTTCAGTCGGAAGTGAGTTCCAAGATCTGCCTACAGAGTTTGCAAAGAGAGAGTCACCAGCTGTGTTGTTAGTTCTGCTTGTCTGAATTAGTAGTCTGTTAGAGGATCGAAGCAGTGGTGGATTGTGATGGGGGTGATAAGATTTTTAATTGCAGGAGTATTATCCGGATTATAAAGGATTTTATAAGCCACGATCAGTTGGTTATACTGGATTAGACTGGGTAGTTCAAGCCACCCAAGCTGGTTAAGATTGATGCAATGGTGTGTCCTAAAAGGCAGCCCAGTGATAAACCTAGCAATGTGGTTATAGCAGGTTGGGAGATTGTTAAGTACAGTCTTGTTTAGATTAGACAGTAGAGGGGATGCATACAGAAGTATTGAAAGAAGGTGAGAGCGAGCTATGGCAATTTTGGCAAGAGAAGTTAGCAAGGCTTTTATTCTGTAAAGTGACCCTAGTTTATTATTGATGGTTTTGATTTATTGGTTTACATGTTGGTCGAATTTTAGATTGTTATCTATAATGACACCTAATAGTTTTGTAGAGGGGTTGGGGTAGATTATTGTGCCACCATTTACATTTATGGTAAAGGTAAAAGCAGTAGACCTTTGTGTTGGTGAGAATAACAGCATTTTAGTTTTTTGAGATTTAGTATCAAATGATGTTCAGAGAGCCAGTTTTCAATAGTGTTAAAGGTGGACTGGGTAGCAAACCATATGTCTGTTGGAGATGTGGCCGAGCAGATCAGGGTAGAGTCATCAGCGTATTGGAAACAGATGATTTTTGGGATGACAGTATATAGGTCGTTAATGAAGATGGAAAACAGCAGGGGCCCTAGAATGGAGCCTTGTGGTACTCCAAGGGTATTAGGTAGTAGGTTAGAGAGTTTGTTCTGCCAAAGAAAAACCTGCTGTCTCCCATTCAGGTAGGATTTAAACCATTGAATGGCTTTAGTATCTAGACAGAATGTTTGCAGGGTGTGTATTAAAAGTTGGTGGTCAACCATGTCGAATGCCTTGGAAACATCCAAGAAGAGGGAGGAGGATATGTGATTGTTGTTACGATTATGGTTTATGGTGTTGGTAAAAGCTAGTAGTGCAGATGGAAGCCATGTTGGGTATCTGCCATAAGGTGATTCTGGATTAGGTGGTGCATGAGTTGTCTGTGAATACATTTTTCCATAATCTTTGCAAGTGGAGAGAATATAGCTATTGGTCTATAACTGCAGAATTCAGTAGAGCTGCCTCCTTTATTAAGTGGGATTACATAGGATGTTTTCCAGATGGTGGGACTTCTAGCTTCTGCTATGGTTCAAGTTTCTGCAAGTGCGGAGGAACTGAACTGCCCAAGAAGAACTTGCAAGTGGGAATTGAATGCTAGCTGGAAGTACTGCATGGACTGCTTTGAACTGAGGTAGGGAATTGAATGCTGGCTATACTGCAGAGCTACTTGAGTGAGCAGATTGGTTTGTTGTGTGTGTGTGAAAATGCCCCAGGTGAATACACCTGGTGGCTAGAGGTACTCAGGCTCAAACTCTGTACCTTGGGTACAGGTAAAAAGAGCCTAAAGTCCCTAGCCGCCACCACTTGTGAATTTATGCCTCATCTTTTTGTTCGGTTCCTCATAAAATCTGTGGTTTTCAGGACTTTTGTGGCAAATCAGTAAAGGACTGAATTCACTAATGACAGGCATTTGAATTTCAGACTTCATATTCTTCAGAAAATAAATGGTAACACAAAATCTTTTATTCTAGCAATTTTCTAAGTTTATAAGATCAGTATTTGTTTGTGTGTGTGTGTGTGTGTGTGTGTGTGTGTGTGTGTGTGTGTGTGTGTGTGTGTATACACCTGGTGGCTAGAGGCACTCAGGCTCAAACCCTGTACCTTGGGTACAGGTAAAAAGAGCATAAAGTCCCTAGCCACCACCATTTGTGAATGTATGCCTCATATTTTTGTTTTGTTCCTCATAACATTTGTGGGTTTTTTTCAGGACTTTTGTGGCATATCAGAGAAGGATTGAATTCACTAATGACAGGCATTTGAATTTCAGACTTCATATTTTTCAGAAAATAAATGGTAACACAAAACCTTGTATTCTACCAATTTTCTAAGTTTGTAAGTTCAGCATTTGAGATTTGTCCCTATTTTGGGGTTGTATTCCCCTATTATTGGCTTTGTCCAGGTTTTTTGTGCTAAGACATTCAGAGCTATGGTGAGAAGTGAGAACTGAATTCACTAAATGATAGCCATTTTAAGTTTCAGCCTTCTTATCTTTCAGGAAACTGCTGATTTGGCATAGTGGTATGTTACTCTGACTGTAGTGCACAGGGTCCTGGGGGCCAAGACTTGGCAGTGAAATGCATGGTGGTAACGTTACATTTTATTCTAGCAACTTTCCAAAATTATACAAGCAATGTTTTAAATGTGTCCCTGGTTTTTGGCCTTTTGTCCCTTCCCTCCCAAAACAAACTGAAATTGGAAATAAGTGCAAGAAGCTGTGCAATATGTCTGTCTTACACTACTGTCATTCTATTGATTGATATATATATATATATATATATATATATATATATATATATATATATATATATATATATATAGATAGATATAGACATATATATATATATTGTGTGTGTGTGTGTGGAAATAGACTTTCATGATAGAAATGTTCTGAACTGGGCAGTTTTGTCATTATTGGTTCATGCATTTTGTTTCACTCCCTACTGGAAAAATGTTCAAACAATAAATTTAAAATGTGCTCTAAGTCTAACAATTGTGCTGTATTATACAAGGAATATAATTTAATAATAAAGTCAGGAAGGTGTGTCTACGAACACATGTATGTTTCTTGTTTTGTGTGCAAGGGGCCTATGATTTGAAAACAGCGCAAAGGTAATCTTTATCCACCACTGGCCAAATGCATTTTCTTTGGATGTGGTGTGGGTTTCAATGCTGTTTCAATGAATGTGAGTTTCAAGGGCAGAGAAGTTTTAATGCTAAGTCTATTTTCATTGTGAGACAGTATTGCTTGCTTTGTTTAGCAGATGTCTATTAGTATTTGCGCATTGTGCTATAAAATGTAAAAATAAAATCCAATTAATCATTGTAGAAGTAAAAGCAGTATGCACATATTAGTATTTATGGTAAATGGGTTGAACTAGCCAGGTAATGGGACATTGGAATGGCTGAAGGCTGCAGGGGGACTCTGGTGCCATATTTTGGTTGTCCGTTCTTCAGTTTGCATTTGAAAGTTGGTATCCCACAATTCCATTGGAGTGGGTGGGGTTACATAATTATGTATGCAAATTTTATGTTAATCAGCATACAGATTTGTACCTATTTTTCATGGGCCTTGTCCAGATTTTTGATGTTTCCAGGTTGAGAGGTATGAATGGGCTCCTTCGGCCCAATGGACTATCCTAGTAAACAAACTGTAAAATAAATAAATAAAATAAATAATAAATAAAATCAAGGATAACATGGTAGGTCTCTGGATGACTAAGTATGCCGATGACTGCAAGAAGAAAGTAATCACTGAATCACGCTACAATGTAGATATCCTTCAGGAGGGTCTAGATCAGACAAATGATTGGTGCCAAAACCATGGCCTAAAAGTAAATGTGAAAAAATGCATTATCATACCCTTTGGGGAATCAAATACCCCTGGAAATTGCAACACCAATAGCACACCCCTAAGAGTAGACTCAAAAGTGAGATATCTAGGTGTACAGATAAATAGTACCCTGAACTTTGACCGCCATGTGTACACAGTGGTGACGGCGTCCTTTTATGTGGCATAACTTCTAAAGGTATGGCATCCAGATCCAAAGAAATTATAGTCCTACTGTACTCCACCTTCATTACAGAAATAATCGAGTACAATGCACCATTTGGCATGTTCTTAACTAGGCGCTTACAGCCACTGCAGTGAACTCAGATGTTCCTCACTAAGAAAATACAGGGTGTAAACAACATGTCTCATGCAAACAGACTAAAATCCCTATCCCTTTACTCTGTCTCCTACCAAATATTTATGGGTGACCTATGCTTAACCTACAAGACACTCACAAATCCAGCCATGATGGAGCTGCTACACATCCGCAAGTCAAACAGCATGAGGGTCACCTGATCTTGGGATCTAAAGTTAGTCAGTGAATCAAATAAAACATGCTGGAGAGACAGATATATGTCTCAGATATTACCCCTTCTTTGGAACAGGCTTCCTATTCATGTAAAGCAGAGCCCTTCCCTGACCCTCTTGAAACACAGTTTCAATCAAGGGAAGAGGAATCACACCTGAGGCAGTCTGTAAGATACTCAAGGCATAGGCATAATCCCATCCCATCCTTTTGTCCCCAGGACTCATATATTGGGTAAAATTGGATTATATTGGCTAGGCTTGTAAGGGCTCTGCAAGGCCATGGAATGGATTATCATGGACCTTATTAATAAGGACATTGACAACCTCCAAACACTTGATCTCACACAGTTTGCTTTCATCAAGGGGAGGTAATGCCTGTTAAATTTGGTCGACTTCTTTGAGACAGTCACCAAAGCCATGGACAAGGGGAAGATAGTGCATACCACCTACCTTGACCTAGCCAAAGCCTTTGATACTATTCCACCTCGGGTATAATAGATAAACTCTCTCAACTAGGCATCAATCCATATGTTATCAAATGGGTAGCAAACTGGTTCACTGATAGAACTCACCTAGTCAAAATAGGGGAAGCCACCTCAAGCAGTAGACCCATAATGAGCGGTGTACCCCAGGGATTGGTCTTGGGGCCTCTGTTGTTTGGGATATACTTTTCTGAGGTGCAGGCCAAAACCAGTAGGTTATGGATGACCATGTTTGCAGATGACTACAAGCTGGGCACTGTCATCATCAATTCCTCTAGTGATGTGGACATCCTCCAAGAGGGTCTCACCCAAACAAATGACTGGTGCCAGAAGAATGGTCTCAAAATGAATGCCAAAAACTGCATCACCATCACCTTTGGGAAGATTGACATCCCTACAAATTATCACATTAATAGCAAGGTCCTAAGCATGAAATCAGTTGTAAGGGACTTGGGAACCCAGGTTGATAGCAAACTGACTTTTGACCACCATATTGCCTCCGTTGTACGGAAAGCTTTCTACATGGCCCACCTCATTAGTAAGGGTATCTCATCCATGGACAAGGAGGAAATAACATCCCTGTATTCTTCCCTTATAAGACCCATTATTGAGTACAATTCCCCTTTCGGCATATACCTTACAAAGCACATGCAGCAGCTGGAGAGACCACAGACATTCCTCACTAGGAGAATCCAGGGCCTCAGACATCTACCCTACACAGATAGGCTAAAATCCCTATCCCTCTACTAAGTCTCATATAGACTCCTCAGGGGTGACCTCTGTCTGGCATACAAAGCAATCTCAGAACCCACCTTGATGGGACTACTGCATATCCACAAGTCAAGCTCCAGTTGAGTAACCCACACACATGACCTCAACCTCATCTGTAACATCAATGGGACTTGTTGGTGGGACAGATTTGTGTCCCAGAGACTCCCTCATATGTGAAATAGACTCCCTCTCCATATCAAGCAGAGTACCTCTTTACCCCTTTTTAAGTGTAGCCTGGAAAACTGGATGGGATATAGAAAATACATCACTGAGATTCCATCAGTGTCCCTGCTAGACAGGGGCATCGGGTGCTGATTTTTCTAAACATGGGCTAAACTCAGGACCAATAGCCTTGTAACTTCCTATGATCCTATAAATAAACCCATGAATCAGCTGCTTTAAAGAGTAAATGATAAGCACAAATACTCATACTTAATATTTACTGAAAACAGTCTATATGATGTTCCAGTGTGATGTCCTGCAAGTTTGACCTTTAGCCTTAAAGACAAATATGCATTTACATTACAGCGTAAAACAAAAAGATGCTGGAAAACAGACATGATGACACAGATGGTCTTTTATTGGACCAACATAGATTTTGAAATTAGTCCAGCATTTGAGATGGCATGAGCCCTTCATCAGAAGTTATTAAGTTACTGATGTTAGATACAGTTCTTAAATATCCAGTTGTGTCTAGAAAAGGAAGTATATCATTTATTTTTGATTGGCTAAAATGAAAACTTGAAAACTGCTAGTGTGGAAAAAATGCAGCTTGGACTACACCTCAGAGACAGACAGACACAAGGACACAAAGGCAAAGAATTACTTAAAAGTTCATTGCTATGTCTAAAACAGTACTAGGGTGATTCAGAAGTTATTGGACTGTTCAGTAAGGGACCAAACTATAAGCAACAAAGTGATGGACTGCAGCCACATCAAATGGTACCTGTAGCCATAACGTATGCTTTAAAGGTGCTACATTTGTATTTTATATGGAAGAGGATGCCTAGTAATCTCTGACAGCTGCTGTTCACATCAGTCCCTTATGCTGTACAGCACAAAACTGTGACATGAACTGTGGTACATATGCAGTACATATATTACTTTGTCACGCTAAAAGCATGCAGATGGGCTGCATAAGCAGTATTTCTTATGACTTGTAAGAACCAAAGCAGCAATGTTGGAGGTCTGCTATGTGCATTGTCCTACACAGCTAAGTCCACACTGTGCTCAACAATAAAAGCCATTCATTACATTTGGGTTCAGTCTTTATGATCTTCTACTCATTACAATCAATGGTGGGTCCATTTCAGACAAATAGGGATTGCACTGTGCAGGCAAAGATTGTTCCAGAATTTATTTCTACACTTTGGTCACTTTAATTAGAGGAAAAGTTCTCATTAAGTGATAATTCAGCTCTTTCTTCCTTCCTCATGTTGAAACAAGGTAGTGAAAGTCCATACCTGCTAAAATCAGCTTACCCTCTGTTGAATGCAAGCAATAAACGATCACTTTGGTCAAGTGAGAAAATTGTTTCGAGCACGGTCCTTAGCTTATTAGACAGAACACAAAATCTGGAACAAAAAATATAACTTAAAATGACATGAGGTTATGATCATAACATGACAGTATACACTGGTTACAATGAACTGATTTGTGACAATCAATGAAAATACAAAACAATCCATTTGAATAAGGTCAACTGCAGAGAGAAATTCCTATTCTACAAGAAGCAGCAACCTTGGAGTTACTTATTTTAAGCAATGGAGTGTACGATCAAAGCCCCCTGCATGAAGGGAGTGGATGGGTTTTGTCCTACATATATACAGTATTGAGATTCCACTTTTTTTTTTTTATTTAAATTAATTTCACAGTTCTGCAATTCGTGATCATGACATGCAAAGCCACAGCCACAACACACCATACAACACTCACACACTTCAATAAACTACACTAACTCCGACATCCAGAGTTCAGTACAAGAAATATTTTGCTGGGGATAAATTTGTCTTTTGAGTTCTGTGTTCAAAGCTCAGATGTGCAGACTCTTAACTTGGGGATTTTTTTTCATTTAAGGAATTGTAATACCATTCACACAGTCTTTGCTAAAAGATTCTTGGTATAATATTAGAAGAATGTAAACTATGTTTTGCAAGTAACAATTCCTTTTTCCATATCAGGTTGGGGTATCATTTCAGCAGTAACAATCATTTAGAGCCAAGGTTTGCACTGCTGGGTAGCAAGCCCTGGCATGGTACTTCTACCACATCACATTCTCATATGCACACTCACAGCCATTTTAGAGTGCCCAATCCATCTACTGCATGTCTTTGGAATGTAGGAGGAAACAGCAGCACTTAGAGGAAGCACATGCAAACACATGCAGATTCCACACAGAAGGCACCCCAGCCAAGAACTGAACCAGGGAACATCTTGCTATGAGGCAGGAACGCTATCCAATGTGCCACTGTGATGACTTATAAAAATTCCATTATCATGTAAAACAGGATAATTTTAATTTAAATAATATAATGAGGTAAGTATACAAGTAATAGGAATGGATATTTAAACCACTAACATAACATTTTGTATAGAACCACATATATGTATTTGAATTTTAAGGTACACCAAATAATGCATCAGCAGCTTAGTGTTTCGGTGATAAATGTTTTTTTCACCTTGCATAACCAGATCTATTGGCATATATGCTAGGCGCAGATCCCCTCACAGCAACTGTAGGAGACTGAGTACAGAGATAGGGCCTTAAGGCAATCTGTGCAGGACAGGGTATTCATATTTTGGATTCTCCTGGTGAGAAGTCTTTGAGGGCATTCAAGTTGCAAGTGCCTGCTTGAAAGGCTGTTGCCCCAGGAGGAACAAATGGGCCAAATGAGTAGCAGAACAGAAACTTATCAGTCAGGGTGACTGGTCAAAAAATGTTTCTATGTCCTAGCCATAGGAGGATTTCATTCCTGACCTCTCTTCCCTACATGCTGAATTCTGTGCGTCCTCTTCTATGTCTGTGTGGGTTTTCTCCAGAAAATACATTTTACTCCCAGGAGTATGGAGTCTGATTGAATACTGTAAAGTTTCCATATATATATAGCACTTACCTATGTCCTTGTGGTATGGGCTGTGGATGAAAAGAATGCAACTAGAACCAGTTCAAATGCCTGATTAAATACATAAATTATATGAATCTAGAGAGTGCCTCTTTTTACTTTTACACTCTCCATTCCAATGTGTGAACACAACAAGGGATTCTTCAGAGTTTTAGGTTCTATATTTCAGTAGGTTGAAAGCTGTATAGGATTCATAAAGAAATTTCCCACACTTCAAATTGGTGCAAATATTAATTTCTTCTACTGTACACTACTGATGGTATAACACTGCGATTATTCAATGTCACAATATCAATACAACTGTGTAGCATATAGTAGCAATAGGACTTACGCCAGTTTATACCCAAAAAAGCATTACAGTGTACATCATAATGTAATTATAGATGCTTTTTAAATGGAGGGTTGCATAGCACTATAACCTGAAGCATGTTAAAAATGGTGGTTGGCATTTAGGGGGCCTGGTTTCAGCGGTACTCCTGCTGATACTACATTGTTTATCTTCACTACTGGATTCTTGTTCACAGATGGGGCCTTTCATGCTTCAGGGTGTTTACACAAACAAGATCTCCCTCCCTAGCAACAAGGTATTCCAGCATGCACTGCATGCTACAAGGTTATATCATGTATATGATCAGTGGTGGCTCATGATATCGGACTGCAGCCCCCCCCCCCCAGCTGTGAACCACAATGGTACAGTCCTACAAATCTTTGGTGCCATACAAAGTGAATCCGGACTGCTGCCTTATCAGTCCAGATTCAGGAAGAAGGAAGCAGACTACTGATTCCCCAGAAGTCTATGTGGTGCTAACCGCATAGACTGGAAGGGGATCGGATTGCAGATTCAGCAGTCTTGGAACGTTCGAAAGAGACGAGAAACCGGAAACCGGAAGTGTGCATTCTGGCAGAAACCCTGGATTGCAGGAGAAAACTATGTGCATTACTCTACTGCAGGTACAAGAAAGCTACTGAAGCTGTAGGTTGCAGGAGAAAGCTATGTGGATTACTCTACTGCAGGTACAAGAAAGCTGCACAGAATTAAGGCATGTGTGTGTTTATACTGGTGGCTAGAGAGAACTCAGGATACCTGCTGGTAGGCTTGAACCCTGTACCTTGGGGTGTAGGTAGCAAGAGTCTGAATTCCCTACCCACCACCATTTGTGAAATGTTTGCAGATTTTTTACCTCATATTTTGTTCTGTTCTGCTCCTCATACAGTCTGTGGTTTCTGAGTTGTTAACTCCTTAAATAGTTGATGGTGCAGTAGTAGAATTGTTACCTCACAGCTAGAGCTTCTCTGGTTTGATTCTTGGCTGGGGTACCTTCTGTGTGGAGTCAGCATGTCCTCCCTGTGTTTTTGCAGGTTTGCTCTGATGTCCTCCCATGTTACAAAGCCATGTGTCTGCAGTATTTCTCCCTGGGCCTCTGCTGAAAATTGGCTTTTGTTCCAAGTCAGACTTTTCTGGTTAACAAATGTTAAGTAAAATTGACAGGCATTTGAATTTCAGACTTCATATTCTTTAGAAAGTACATAGTAACACAAAACCTTTTATTCTAGCAATTTTCTACATTTATAAGATGAATATTTGAAATTTGTCACTCTGTTTGGGACTGTATTCCACCATTATTGGCTTCATCCAGATTTTTTGTGCTAAGATTGAGAGCTATGGTGAGAACTGAATTCACTGAATATGTTTGAGGGCTCTATTCCCCCATTACTGGCTTTGTCCAGGTGTTTTGTGCTAAGAGGTTGACAGCTATGGTGAGAGCTGAATTCACTAAATGGTAGCTATTTAAGTTTCAGTCTTTCTCTCTTTCACAAAACAGCTGATGTGGCATAGTGGTATGTTGCTCTGACTGTTTTACACAGGGTCCTGGGTTCAAGTCTTGGCAGTAAAATGCATGATGATAACACAGCATTTTATTCTAGCAGCTTTGCATGGATTATACAAGCAATGTTTAAAATATGTCCCTGGTTAATGGGCTTTTGTCCCTCCCAATACATTTTGGCTTTTTCCAGATTTCTTGAGCTGCAAAGCTGAGAGATACAGCTGAGTGTCAAGCAGATTTTACAAGGAGCTGAGAGCTGCAGGTGAAGTGAAGTTTAGTGTTGCTTATACTGAGACTGCTTGCATTGTTAATAGCACAACAGGTAGTGTACTTGCCTTTGATGCAGAAGGCTGTGGGTTCTACTCCCACAGTATGTAGATGCATTGTGATATTGTACTGTGTTTTAAATGGGGTGCTGCCGTCTTGAGAATGTCCTCTTTGGCGAAGATACCTAGTAACTATGAACCTGTCCATTATTTGTTATCCATTCCCTATTGCAATATTACTAGCTTATCATTTTTTAATGTAATATAGGCAATTTATTCCTCAAGGGCAAAAGGCACTTTATTTGTAGATGAAACAATGAAATATAAAGTTGTTTGCTAGCAGCAACCTCTTCATAAGTTACAGATCTTTTCAATGTGGAATTATTTAGATGACTTTTACTTCTGCAGAGATTGTGAATATTTACTGATACTGGTGGATTGTAGAAGTTTGAGTAGACTTTTATGATGGAAATGTTCTCAATTGGGCAGTTTTGTCATTATTGGTGCATGCATTTTGTTTCATTGTTTACTGGAAAATGTTCAAAACAATAAACTTAAAACACCCTCTAACAACTGTACTGTATTATACAAGGAATATAATTTAATGCAATCAGGAAGGTGCATCACAGAACACATACATGTTTTGTGGGCAAGGGGCTTATCATTTGAAAATAGCCCAAAGTTAATCTTTATTTGCCACTAGCCAAATGTATTTTCTTTGAATGTGGGTTTCAATGCTGTTTCAATGAATGTGAGTTTCAAGGGCAGAGAAGTTTTAATGCTAAGTCTGTTTTCATTGTGAGAGTGCATTGCTTTGCTTAGCAGATGTCTTAGTGTATGTGCTGTAAAATGCAAAATAAAACTTTCAAATGAAGTCCAAATCATCATAGAAGTAAAGCAGTATGCACATAGTGTTTATGGTAAATGGAGTGAAATAGCCACGTAATGGTTCATTGGAATGCCTGCAGGGGGTAGGCTCCATTTGACCATAATTTTGTGAGAAGGAAGGGCGGCAAACTCAAAGACAGCCCCGGCTGAACGATACCTCTCAACTGTCCAGATTTTCACAGAATGAATAGATTTTTTTTACTTCTTATTTTTGGTTTGTTCCTCATAAAATTTGTGGTTTTTCTGGCAAATCATTTAGGAATTAAGTCACTAAATAATGACAGACACTGAGTTTCAGACTTCATAACCTTCAGAAAAATGCATGCTAAAGCAAGACCTGTTATTTTATCAACTATCTAAGTTTATACAAGAGCAATTTTTAGTACTGTTTATATGTTCCCCCAATATATTTGACCTTGTCCAGATTTCCTGCATTAACAGGTTGAGAGGTACGTGCAAATAAATTGCTTTATAGAATTAGGCATATCCAAACCTCTCAACTGTCCCTGATTTTGGCTCAAAATGTTGCTCTTCCCCTAATAATCCCTCCACAAAATGGTAATTTTGGAAGAAAACATGGAGGGTTTACAATTAATAAATAACTGTAACAATCAGAGTTATAGATTACTTTTATTTCAGAAATGCATGTAGATTCTTTTATTTTGCCAGCTGCCCAAGTTAGCAGCACTAATATTAAATAAGTGTCCCTTCTTTGACAGGTTCCCAGCTGTATTGTGTGGCTATTTTATATTTTTGCATCACATTTTGGTCCATTTTTCATAAAATTGTGTTTTTTTGGCAAATTAGTGGCAAATCATTAATGACTGAAGGTAGAAAATAATGACAGACACTTGAGTTTCAGATTTAATACCCTTCCGAAAAGTCATACTAATGCAAGACCTACTATTCTATTATCTTTCTAAGTTTATAAGAGCAGTATTTAAAAATTGTCCTTATTTTTGGGCCTTTGTCCCACTTCTATGTATGGCTTTGTCCAGATTTCTTGCTCTGAGGTTGTGCGGTATGACAAATGTGTCAGGGCCATCACAGTCAGCCAGAGACATTTCAAATTGTGACATACTTGTTGCACCCCACTCCCCCATGTAGTGACTCTGGATGTTTCCAAGCAAGGCAAGGAGCAGTTATGCAGTGTAAATGTGCAGAGTATCCCCCCATCCAAGGTAGACACAAGTACTTCAGTGGCTTTTCATCTGTCCTTGATTTTGCAGAATGTTCTGGTTTCAGTCATATTGTATACTGTTGATTTATGCTTATTATTCAGAAAGTATCTGTTGCTCTGTGTTTAAGTAGCTATGCTTTTATGACCATCAGGTAAGCGTGTCTGAGATTGTAAGATGCACGTAAGCTTTAATAAGCATACTGTTAAAATAATTGCCAACATTGAAAGCCTTTCTGTTGTTTCCATGCAGAGAATACTTACATAACTAGATAATGTATAAGCCTTGGGTATTGAAATGCATATGACAGTATTTGTAATAAAGGACGGGATTACATTATTTTAAGAAGCTCATTATATTTGTTGGAGACTGCAGTCAGCTTTGCAGGCTTTACCTGTAAACTAAACACAATTTCAGTCTGTCAAGTGTGGTCCATAACCTGTGCAGTAATCCTTTAAGCAATATATCTTGAGCTTGTTTCTTGTTTGCTTTTCATTTTTTACTTTGATCATGTTTTCCCCATGAAACAAGTAGATAGTTGTTGTCAGGCAGCAGGTCTTTTTTGGATAAGAAACATTTTTACAAGTGGGGGTATCACAGAGATTGCTACTTTCAGCATGTTACTTGGTACTTTAATAAAGCTGAATATAATTTATAATTAAAACTGCAATGCAAGGAGAAGTGGTTTGAGTTGAGTGCTGCTTGTTTTTCTTATACTTGATTTTGACTGGCATCCCAGTAATGTATTTAAAAAGTAATTTATTTTTTCATGCCTCACAACCTTTTTGCTTCCATCTAGATATTAAGTAAGCTGTCATGCAGCCAATGCATTGAAATATATTTTTTTCTTCTACACTTCATTTTGTCTTGATTGGTCTCTCATAATGACGGATTGGCACCAAGGGCAGCGAATTTAAAGTTACAGTTTTGTGGTTTTGAGCATAGCTCCTCCTCTTTCTAGTTGGCCACACCCCTTCCCATTGACCCCACCCATTCAGCTGTCTCCTGCAGCCGCCCTTTGATTTGAAGTCACCAACCGCCACTGATCTTATTAATTATCTGAAATTTAAAATTTTAATAACAATAATTGAGCAAATATGACTACAGTATTGCTTAGATACCAGAAACCTGCTTGTACTTTATGAAATTTTTCATTCTCTGTGAATCAAAGGAAGGGAAACACCATTCACTTTTTTAAGCTTAACTTCTCATATACCTTAGCAGAGGAATTTATCTCCACCTGCATGACATAGTACAAACATAGGAAAATATGTACTTCTCCCTGTCAGGTACTACCCACAATCTTGCATAGACAATTAGTCTTATTGATGTCAGCAGATCAATAGCTGCTATAAAAAAGGCAGTGTTGAGAAATTGTTTTCCACTGCCTTTATTGCAGAGAAACAGTATCAGTGCACCTAGATGTCCCACCTGTCACTCTTTCGGCTTAACAGTACTGATTTGTGCAGTTGTCTTGCATGAAAAAGGCAAGGATCTTGATATTTTACAAGAAAAAAAATATTTTCAGAATTTTCTCTAAATGTCACAGAAAGCGTTGATACTAAGTCATTTAAGTAATCTTAATATTGTATAAAGTAGCATAACTAACCAACATTGCACATCACTCATTCTTTATTTTGATAAGAAGTAGAAAATAGTTCTTATTCATTTAATGGCATGTTTTTTTCCTGCAATATCTTAAGCTTCAGCAAGAACGTCCCCCACTTTGGGTATTTTAAAAAAGATGGCAGCCCTAATAGCTGACCACGTATTCTCTGTACTGATCCATTTGCAAGTGGTATTTTTCTGTAACTGCAACAATTTTAAAGAAAGTAGCACAAGTCTTACACACAGAATTACTGACTTGTCATTCTCGAATATTATGGTTTTGATGAAGTGTTAGTATTCTGCAATATAACAAATCAAGTTGTAGTAATTCAAAAGGAGTGTGAAAATATAATGTACAAAGGCAGTTGACCCACAGTTTAGAAAACAACTAACACAAATTCAAGAAAATATTTTTTGTACTGTGCTTGCAAAATACCTTTGAGCAAAAATAGCAAGTACATTAGCACATTTCTACAATATTCAGGATAACAAAACAATCTTCCAGCTGTTGCAGGCACTAGACTGGTAAATAGCAAAAAAAAAAAATTTTTTTGTAGTGTTGATTAAGTCACTCAAGCTGAAAATGCCTTTTTTGTATACTTCCAGTTCACATCCATACCCTTTTATGGCATCCAGAAATTTTTGGGGGGGTTGTCTTATCTAACTAAGTGACTTACAGGCTAATAATATAGCAATAACCCACGCCTGGGTGTGGGTAATGCTGGATTTACCCACGGTTGGCGTGGTTTGGTCCCGAGGGCTGCCCGAGGACCAAACAAAGCCAACCGTGGGTAATCAGCATTACCCACACCCAGAAGTGGGTTATTGCTATTATACAATGACATTATTTAAGAAAAAAAATAATTACTTTTCTTAAATAATGGCATTGTATAATGCCTCCTTGCTGCCCTTCCACAGCTGTCTGGTATTCTGCGGCAGTTCTGATGTACTGCGCATGCGTATGCCTACGCAGTACATCAGAGCTGTGGGCAAAAGCAACGGAGAAAGCAAGATCTCCGTTGCTTTTTACTGTTTTGCTATGTTAAATGGGTTTAACATAGCGAGACAGCTTTAAAAAAAGCAACGGAAAATCTCCGTTGCTTATTTTAAAGCTGTCTCGCTATGTTAAACCCATTTAACATAGCGAGACAGTTTTGAAAAAAGCAACGGAGAAAGCAAGATCTCTGTTGCTTTTTACACACTGTGTCGCTATGTTAAATGGGTTTAAAGGAAAACAACGGGATATCAAATCAAATATCTCTACCTGATGTCTCTAAAATCCTGTTATGTGATACAGCCTCAAAAAAACATAACCGCAGCTTTAAAAAAAAATCCACTATTCTCTTTTACTGCTTAGGCTTCATACTTTTCCGTACTGTTTGACTTTCAGTTTTAAAACCAAGATGAAAACTGTCTAGTCGTCTCTTAAATAATGATGTCACATCTGCCATAGCTCTTGCTGAAGATCCTGGGAGGTTTCCTCCCCCAAAGTGACGTAAACACTGCCTTATTTGCATGCTGTACAGAATCCCTGTGATCCTCCCACATTGTGATGTCAACACTGCCTTTCCCAGCCCACTGTTAACCTAATAAATGGACTAAGTGCTGTGTGGAACTCCTTTTCTGTGTTAGCAAATCTGGTCGACTCTATTCATGTGAAGCACTTCTTCTTCACCAGCGTTTTGCTACTTCATAAGTAAGGTAAGTCTTATTACTTATTACTTCTTAATAGTGTATCCTAAATGTAATCTGTCCCTGTTTCTATGCCTCCCTAGCCCTTATATTGTGTCCTCCCAAGTTTTTAATTGCACATTAGTGGAGTTAATCTTTTTCTGTTTGTAAGGGATGCCACGTGCTTCCCTTTTGCAGCTGCATTTTTAGCTTAGCCTACTTATTTTCGTTTTGATCCAGGGTTTATATTTCCCTGGTTATGTTTAATGCTGGCGTCTCTTGTATTCTTGAGTCGACCTGTGTTTCTGTGTTTGCTGCCTTTGGGTTTCCTTCTGAAGTAAGTGTATTGCTGCTTGTAGTAATTGTATTACTGTCTAGTGTTTTTAGTTGCTTGCTGGTGTTTTTTAAAAACTATGCTGTATTTGCAGCTATATTTGGTTTTCTTTAGTTGATGCCTTGTGCATTGTGGTTGCTGGTGTGTTTTTTTTAAAAACCTTGCTGTATTTGGTTTTCTTTAGTTTGTTGATGCCTCGTGCTTCGTGATTGCATGCTGCAGATGTTTTGTAATGTTTTCAGCTGTTTGTTTCTGTTGTTGAGCTTCGCGTTTCGGTCTTGTTATGTTTTTTATTTTTTTTTTTTAATATTAGTAATCCGTTTTATTGGTTATGCTGCTGGGCTTGCTCCATTTTATTTGTTATGCTACTGTGCTTGCTCCGTTTTAGTGTGTGTGCCATCAAACCTGCTACCTGCTTGAAACTTTGCCACAGCTGAATAATACCTTTTTTTTCCCCCCGTTAGCTGGGTAATGAAATTATTTTA
Organism: Protopterus annectens; assembly: GCF_019279795.1. Classification (NCBI taxonomy): domain Eukaryota; kingdom Metazoa; phylum Chordata; order Ceratodontiformes; family Protopteridae; genus Protopterus; species Protopterus annectens. The sequence goes on from NC_056733.1 coordinate 1,627,421,080, forward strand.
ATGTGGACGCTGGAGCCATTAGGCATAAAACTTATTTATTGAGTAATTCTGCAGCCTGTAAATATACTTATGAATAGTCAGCAAGAGAGTGGTAGTAGTCCAGGGGTGGTTTCTGCAGCTATACTTGTTTCATGCAACTAAGCTAAGTGCATTTCTGGGTTCCCATGTAAGATTATTATAGCAGGTAAATATACAGTGATGTAGGCAATATAGAGGTTCAACATTTTGTTTATCAGTATGTGTCCATAGTTTAGAAGTAGCCTCAGACACTTCACAATGCTCAGTTACACATAGAGCGCAGGTCCTTGTAAGATTAATGTCACGGTTGCTATCATATTCTTTGAGCCTGCGTGTTGTTTTGTTTTTAAATTAATGAAAAACGTAAGGGAAATAAGAGAGAAATAGAAGATAGATGGGAAAGGAAATGAGGAATTTTGCTGCTTGTACAAGCACAGCAGCTTAGTCATTGTAAAGCTGCTAAGCAGCATGCCTTGAGTGAGAGTTGCTGCCAATTCCTATTGAAATAATGGAATCAGCATGGCATATATTTTTTTGACTTTGTTATAAAGTTTGGTAGACAAAATACTATTTCTTTATTCTGCCTGTTAATATAGCATTTTGTGAGTGAGTATAGCACACAAGCCACTGAGAAGCAAAGTCTGATAAAATCTCTAAGGCTGGTAAGCTTTTCTGATCTCAGTTTTCTGGTAGTGAAGTACATGCCTTGCAACCATTTTTTTTGTGGCCAGGGATATCACTATCATGGTAGGGGCTCTGAGTGAGAAGAAATAAAATAGGAGGAGGAACTTGCTAAAAAATACAGGTAACATATGTAGTGCCTTCAGCTGGAGGCCTTCTAATGTCCATAGGATACAGCAAGGGGCAAGTGTGTGTGTGTGTGTGTGTGTGTGTGTGTGTGTGTGTGTGTGTGTGTGTGTGTGTGTGTGTGTGTGTGTGTGTGAATGCAAGCAAGCGCCAAGTGTGTGCGTGTGTGTGTGTATGTGACCTAAAAGCAAGGGGCAAGTGTGTGTGTGACCGCAAGCTAGGGGCAATTGTGTGTGTGACACGCAAGCAAGGGCAATTGTGTGTTTGACCGCAAGCAAGGGGCAATTGTGTGTGTGTGTTTGACCGCAAGCAAGGAGGCAATTGTGTGTGTGTGTGTGAGACTGAAAGCAAGGGGCAATTGTGTGTGTGTGAGACTGCAAGCAAGGCAATTGTGTGTGTGTGAGACTGCAAGCAAGGGGCAAGTGTGTGTGAGACTGCAAGCAAGGGGCAATTGTGTGTGTGTGTTTGACCGCAAGCAAGGGGCAATTGTGTGTGAGACTGCAAGCAAGGGGCAAGTGTGTGTGTGAGACTGCAAGCAAGGGGCAAGTGTGTGTGTGAGACTGCAAGCAAGTGTGTGTGAGACTGCAAGCAAGGGCAAGTGTGTGTGTGAGATTACAAGCAAGGGGCAACTGTGTGTGTGAGACTGCAAGCAAGGGGGCAAGTGTGTGAGACTGCAAACAAGGGGGCAAATGTGTGAGACTGAAAGTAAGTGTGTGTGTGTGTGTGTGACTGCAAGCAAGGGAAATTTTGCCTCTTTCAAGATTTCTTGTGCTGTGAAGTTCATAGATACAACTGATTGAGTAGATTTTACAGGAGCTGAGAGATGCAGGGCAGCAACAATTATTAGTGCTGCTTATGTCTGCTTCCTTTGCTAATATCACAACAGGTTGTTTGCTTTTGATGCAGAAGGCTGTGGTTTCTACTCACATAGATGCATTTGTGAAACTGTACTGCATTGCAAATGGGGTGGATGATGCACTCCTTTCTGGTGAAGAAGATTGTCATCCATTCCTACTGCAGTATTACCAGCTTATTGTTCTTGTGTAAGATAAGTAAATTATTCAAAAGGGCAACTATGACATTATTTGTTGATGACATGACATCTAATTTTTGGCTAGCAGCAACCGCTTCATTAGTTACAGATCGCTTTAATGTGGAATTATTTACAGGACGTTTACTGCTTCAGAAATTGTGTGTATGTACTGATACTGGTGGACTGTAGAAGTCTGACTACACTTGTGATGGAAATATTCAGAATTGGGCAGTATTGTCATTATTGGTGCATGCATTTTGTTGCACTGTTTTCAGGAAAATGTTTGAAACAGTAAATATAAAACACCCACTAAAACTGGACTGCATTGTACAAGGAATATAATTATATACAATCAGGAAGGTGTATTCAACAACATGTGCATTTCTCATGTGCAAAGGGTCTGAGAATTTTAAAATATCACTAACTGAAAGTGAAACTTAGACTGCCACTGGCTACATGTGTTATCTTTGAATGTCTGTTTCAGTGCTGTTGCAATGTCCAGATTCTGACTGCAAGCAAGGTCGAAGTGTGTGTGTGTGTCCGTGTGTGTGTGTGTGTGTGTGTGTGTGTGTGTGTGTGTGTGTGTGTGTGTGTGTGTGTGTCCGCAGTGTGTGCGTGTGTGACTGCAAGCAAGGGGCAATAGTGTGCATGTGTGTGTGACTGCAAGCAAGGGGCAATAGTGTGTGTGTGTGTGTGACTGCAAGCAAGGGAAAGAGTGTGTGTCTGCAAGGGGCAAGAGTGTGTGTGGGACTGCAAGGGGCAAGAGTGCATGTGTGTGACTGCAAGCAAGGGGGCAAGAGTATGTGTGTGTGTGACTGCAAGCAAGGGGGCAAGAGTGTGTGTGTGTGTGACTGCAAGCAAGGGGGCAAGAGTGTGTGTGACTGCAAGCAAGGCTTCTTATTTTTGGATTGTTAGTCTCAATTTTTGTGGTTTTCAGTCAAACTCTTTCGGAATAAAGTCACTAAATGAGACAATGAGTTTCAGCCTTCATAACCTTCAGAAAAATGCATGCTAAAGCAAGACCTGTTATTCGATCAGCTCTCTCAGTTTATACAAGATCAATTTTTTGTACTGTTTTGATGTGTCCCCCCCCACATATATTTTGCCTTGTCCAGATTTTCTGCATTAACAGGTTGCTAGGTACAGTGGCGTAACTACCAGAGGCGAAGTGAGGCAATTGCCTCAGGGCGCCAAGCAGCAGGGGGCACTTTGGGCAGGGCATTATTTAAAAAAAATTTATTTTTTTTTTTCGTCTTTAAGAAGTGTAGTTGGGGCGGCGTGCTGACATCATCGCCAGTGACTGTGCAGTACATCAAGTTTGGCGCGGAGAGCGGAACCAAAATGGACGGTTGAAGACAAGCGGTTGTTCGGTCGTTAAGTCGAGGACTACTCAACTCAACTAACTTGTGAGCGGGTCCGGGAACTGAAAAACGGACGGACGGACAGACTGGATGGAAGAAGTGTTTTAACTGTGAGTAATCTGTGGAAGATAGGATTTCAGAGTGAGAGGGGTGTGTCTGTGTGTGTGTCGGATTTCAGAGTGAGAGAGGTGAGTGTGTGTGTGATTTTAATTATAATTTATTTCAGAGTGAGTGAGAGGTGTGCGTGTGTATGTGGGATTTCAGAGTGAGAGGTGTGTGTGTGTATGGGATTTATTTGTGTGTGTGACTGTGTAGGATTTAGTTCAGACTCGAGTGAGCGGTCGGTGTGTGTTGGCATGCCATGTGGCGAGTGCCGGTGTGGAGAAATCTACGAATGCAGGAAGACATGTAGACTCGAGTCCGCATAGAAGGTACCCTTGCTATGAGGCAACGTAAACCACTGCACTGCCAATCTGCCAACTTGTCTGCCCCCATTTTTTCCTTCTTTATTTGACCTGGTCTTTTTCTTTTGGGTTTTAGATTTGGAGTTGATCCCCATTTTTGGCCCTTTTCCTGGAACTTTTAAAATTTGTTTATAACCCTAATGTAGTAATGCTGCCTCTGCTTCTGTATGCCTATCTAATCATTTAATTACATTTCTTTTTTACTGGAGCCAACAGAAGAGCAAGTGCTGTGCTTTTGGCCTTGAAATGATGCCATTTTATCCCATGCACTATTACCTTCTCTTTAGTTTGTGCTTTCAAGCCGTGGAGACTACAGCCCCCTTATAAATTTAAAGCATCAAAGAAGAGGTATGACCACTGGGCAAGAATTAATGGCAATAATTTTATCTGGATGAGAAAAGTAAGAGCAAATGAAAGGCAGGATAGTTTGGGAGGAATCCTAAAAGCTTAGGGAAGAAGTTATGGAATCAGTAAGTGAGGAAGATAAGGCTTATACAAAAGTTGGGAAAAGAATGAAAATGAGGGAAAGCAGGAATACAATGACACTGGAAGGAGGGATACTAAAATGATCAGAGGTCCTAATCAAAAGTAGAAAAGGAGCAAGTAGGAGGTATAAGAAAGGGTAAAGGGCTTCATTCGGTATTCAGAGGAAAAGAGAAAAGTAGAAACAAAACACTTGCATCTAATAAAGGAGTTAAATATTAGCAATTGTCCTACTCCTTTTGAAATAGCCAGCTGCCCGTTTGTGTAACTTGCTTATTCAGTCACTCATATCCTTGATGGTAACATAATCTGCTGGGAAGCTTTTGCTTAGTAAAAATTCTCAAGGTTGGTAGGCAGTGGTTAGCATAGATTTAACATTTTAGGATGGAAAAGAAGATTGAATTGACATTTGAGGCTGTATGCATTTATTGTAAAGGCTGGAAGATTTTCTGTTACTTTTCTATGTATGGTATTTTAGTTAAAATTGCAGGTGCTGTAGTTCAGTGCCTTGAAAATACAACATAAGAAAGCAATTATTGGTGAGGGAATTATTTTTCACACCTTATTTGTAAGTGCCAAATGGATACTGTGATTTTACATGTATTCGCATGTTCCTAGGGACATGTTTAATTATGCTGAATACTGGTTGTTAATGTTGTTACTAAGTATGATAATGGTCTGGTTGTTTTGCTCTTGCTGTCCCTGCCCTATGCATATGGTTTTGCAGCATATATGCTTGCTATTGTATCCTATGGACTTCTTTAAATATTCCTTAAACTATTTACATAGCAGTGTAATCATGAATCTCTCTGGTATGTCATTCCAAAACATGGCAAAGTACAGTGATACAGTACATCCTGAAAGCACCCTATTTTACGTACTTACATAATTATGTGGGTACGTGATGTGGGTTGGTCAAAGGACCTTTTCCACCACAATTCAAGCCAAAGCCACATGCAGAAATTTCATGCAAGCTGTATTCAAATAGACTATAGAGGAATACACTTACAAGACAAATAACTGATTAGAGAACTCGTTTAGATAAAAAAACAGATAAAGTTAAAATAAGTCAGAATTTTTTACTTTAAGCAGCAAAGCAGATGAACTCACTATCTCTAAACTCTGGAAGCATTGATGCTTCTTATGGGGTATTACACAGACAAGTACTTTAAGATTAAACTAATTTCTCATAGAGTTAGGTACATTATTTCAGCAAGCAGGTGAGAGGTGTGTGTGTGGGATTTAGTTCAGAGTGAGAGGTGTGTGTGTGGGATTTAGTTCAGAGTGAGACTCAGGTGTGTGTGTGGGATTTAGTTCAGAGTGAGAGGTGTGTGTGTGGAATTTAGTTCAGAGTGAGAGGTGTGTGTGTGGGATTTAGTTCAGAGTGAGAGGTGTGTGTGTGTCTGGAGTGTTTCTCCATGAGCCTCTGCTAAACATTAGCTTTGTTCCAAGTCAGACTTTCCTGGTTAACAAATGTTAAAATAAAATGACAGTCATTTGAATATCAGACTTCATATTCTTTAGAAAGTGCTTGGTGACAGAAAAGCAATTTTCTAAGTGTATAAGATGGATATTTGAAATGTATCCCTATCTTTGGGACTGTATTCCCCCTGTTATTGGCTTCATCCAGGTTTTCTGCTAAGGGTGAGAGCTATGGTAAGAACTGAATTCACTGAATATGTTTGGGGCTATATTCCCCATTACTGGCTTTGTCCTGGTGTTTTTGCTAAGAGGTTGAGAGCTGTGGTGAGAACTGAATTCACTGAATGTTTAGGGGCTATATTTGATGCTGAAGGCTGTGGGTTCTACCCCACAGTAGGTAGATGCATTGCTGATACTGTACTGTGTTGTAAAGGGGGTGGATGCTGCAGTCCTTTTGGCAAAGATACCTAGTAACTATGAACCTGTTATCAGTTTGCTATCCATTCCCTATTCGGTATTACTAGCTTATGTTTTAATGCATGCAACAAAGGCAATTTATTCTTCAAGGGCAACAGTCACTATTTGTAGATGAAACAATGACATATAAAGTTGTTTACTAGCAGCAGCCTCTTTATTAGTTACAGATTTTTTAATGTGGATTTTACTACTTCAGAGATTGTGCATATATGGTGGTAACACAGTATTTTTCTTTCACAAAGCAGCTGATTTGGCTAGTGGTATATTGCTCTGACTGATTTGCATCCAGAGTCCCAGACAGAAGGATGAGTATGAATTCGCGATGGTGGCAAGAAAAAGCTTAGTGGTGCTCAGCGTGAAAGCGAGAGAGACAGAAAGAGGTTGCAGAAAGTGAACTGCTGAAAAAGTACCAAAACTGAGCACATACTTTATTGCTCCACAAGCATCTTGTAGTGTGACTTTGGAACAGCGGGAAGAAGGACAAGGGATAACGAACAAAGATATTCAGCAGCCAGAGGACGATCAGAAGAATGCCAGTACTCACTCGAATCCGATGATGCCCTGAATGAACAGAATGTTCCTAAACATGAGGCTCAACTACCAGAATCAAGTGCATCGACAGAATTGCTACCGCCTCTGCTGACCGAGCATATTTTGGAAGCAAGACATTAAGCTTTGAAAAGAGATTTGTTGTGATGAGTGGTGCATTGCAGCCGCCTGGTCCGTTCGAAACAGGCAGAAGGTCTTAATAAAGGCCGCAGCTTCCAGGAACATTTCTACACGCAAAACGAAGTCTAGCTTGAGTTTCAGAAGAACATGGTTGTCCTACAGCACGGCTGGTGACAAGTGCTACTGCATTCCATGTTGGCTGTTTGCATCACCGATAAGAACTGGTGATTCATGGACTGATGGTACTTGTAACTGGAAGAATTTGTCGCTCCATACAGATACATGAAAATTCAGCGACCCACGCAAAAGCTTGTCAGATTTTACTAATTGGAAGAACAATGTCACTGTCGATGTCCTGACCGACAAACAGATTATGCAAGACCGTAAGTACTGGCGCTGTGTTCTGGATCGCATAGTGAATCTGATCATTACCATGTCAAAATGCAACATCGCATTTCGAGGTCACCATGAAACTGACAGCTACACCGATGATGACAGGCCCGCTCACGAGGATGTTTCCTGGAATTCATTCACTTAATTGCAAGCACGATCCTGTTTTGGAAAACTTGCTGAAGCAGCCAAAAGGAACCACCAAGTACTTGAGCGGGTCTATTCAAAAATGAAATCATTTACATTCTGGCAAGAGAGGTAAAGCAGCAGATCATAGACGAAATGGCCGGCGACCGCTTGTATCTCTTATAATGGATACAACAGTGGATTGCTCAAAGATGGATCAGTTGAGCAAAATATTTCGTATGTGACTGTCAAAAGAATGACGAAGGGAGGCCGGTAAGCTTGCATATCCAGGAATCATTCTTGGGGTTCACCGATGTTGAAAGCCAGAAGGGTCAAGATTTGGCATCCGTAATTACAAAGGAAATTGAAAGTGTCAATGACCTGAAGAAGATTCGCGGTCAAGGATATGACGGAGCCGCCAACATGAGTGGTGCTTACAAGGGTGTCCAGTCTTTAATGAAGCAGAAAGCACCAAAGGCCCGTTATGTTCACTGCAGTGCTCATGCATTAAATTTAGTCATAAATGATGCTGTTAAGAACGTGAAGGACATTCAGAACTTTTTTGACATGCTGGAAAAGCTGTATGTATTCCTCAGTGCTATTAGCAGATGGAATCGCTTACAGAAAGATAGTAGCTGCTGCTCAATTACATTAAAGCGACTTTGTCCTACACGCTGGTCATCACGGAATCAAGCCTTGATAGCTCTTCGCAGCCGGTTTGTCGACGTGATGAAACTGTTGACTGTGTTGTCACTGACTGGCAAGGACAGTAATGAGAAAGGTGAGGCATCGTCGCTGAAGAAATATTTTGAGCACTTTTCGTCAATGATGAACATTGTTTTACTGTCACGCATTCTGGGACCACTAGACATTATCTCCAAGAAAATGCAGTCACAACAATCCGATGTCACATCTGTTTGCGTTCTGTTGGAATCACAACTAAAGGACCTGAGTGAACTTCGCAACAACTGGGAGACTGTTTTCTCGGCCAAGGAGTTAGCTCAAAGTTGGGGCATGCCATCCGAGTTTGACAGTTCAGAGAGGGTTTCTCGTGTCAAGAAGTTTCACGATGAACTTTCAAATGACTGCAGACTGGAGTCTGCAGAACAATAAGGTCGAAGTGTTCAACAGAATCATCAACTACGCCATTGTCCAGATAACAACACGATTCAAGTCACTGCAAGATACTGACCAAGTCTTCACATGCTTGAAACCTATGACAATTACTGAAACGAATGATGACGAACTGCTAAAGATGTCAAAGAGTCTGATCACGGAATACTGGATGACATTTCAGATGAGCTGTCTGACCAACTGCTCCTGCTCAAAATGACTTTCAGTGTCCCATTGTCAGTGCTGAAATCTATCAAGGACTTGGCTGAATTCATCTTGATAACTCATTCAGAATCATCTTCCAGCTTTCGGATATAATCACTGCTTGTTTGCTGTATCTGACACTTCCTGTGACAGTTGCCAGTGCTGAAAGAAGTTTTTCCGTTGAAGTTGATAAAGACATTCTGCGTAGTACAATGTCTGAGGTTCGACTTAGTTCTTTAGCCATTCTGTCGATTGAGAGCCGACGCCTGGAACACGTGGACACTGACAAGATCATTGATAGTTTTGCTGATAACAAAGCCCGCAAGAAGTCATTCTAGGAGTAGGATTGAACAATGGAGGTACAATTCACATTCTGGTATCTATATAATGTACTGTTTTATAATTGTGTTTTTTTTACTTTTTGCTGAAATAGCACGTCTCCAGATTTCAGTGTTTTATGCCACTGTCATAGGTCAAGCGACCGTGACTATATGTGATTTCTTTGGCTTCGGTCATCTCGATGGCTTGGGTTCCCGGGGGGGGGGGGTGTTGGGGCGCCTAGGAAAAGTTTGCCTCAGGGCGCTTCTAACGTAGTTACGCCACTGGCTAGGTACATGCAAATAAATTGCTTTTTTAGAATTAGGCATATCCCAACCTCTCAACTGTCCCTGAACTTGGCTCAAAATGTTGCTCTTCCCCTAATAATCCCTCCCCAGAAATTGCTATTTTGGAAGAAAACATGGAGGGTTTACCATTAACTGTAATAATCCAGTTAGGGATAACTTTCATTTCATAAATGCATGTTTTTTTTTTATTTTGTCAGATGCTCAAGTTAGTAGTACTAATATTAAAAGGAGCCCCTTCTTTGACAGGTTACCAGCTGTATTGTGTGGCTATTATCTTTTTGAATCAAATTTTTTTTTTTTTTTTTTGGGACAATTGCTGCCAAATCATTAGAGACTGAAGAATGAAATCAATGACAAACATTTAAGTTTCAGATTTCATACCCTTTTGAAAATTCATACTAATGCAAGACCTACTATTTCATAATCTTTCCTAATTTGATAGGAGCAATAATCCTACTTCTATTTATTTATTTATTTTATTTATTTATTTATATTTGTTGACCGGGAGCGTCAGACTGGACGTAGGTCTATTTTCAGCGTAGGCCTGGGGAGAAAAGCTCCACAGTAAAATAGACAGTAGTTACATTGGATTATAATGATTAACAATTTAACATAGCATTTACTTACAACATATTTACAGATGAAGAACATAGTACATCAATAGACAAATAGAATCTTTATCTGTGAAGTACATAACAGACATTAACAAATGTTACAATGAGAAGTTCCTGCTATATAATAAGTACTAGGCTTATGAGCATCTGAGCTTGCAATAATCAAGGTAGTTAGTGGAGTGGAAAGAAAGGTAATGGTTGGATGGGGTGGATGATATTAGACTGGGAGTTGCAAGGGCATAGCCAGCATGTTTTTAGTTGCGCTTTTAATAAAGTTTTGAAGTGGGTGCATGATGGTACGGAGGTAATTGTGGGTGGGAGTGAGTTCCATAATTTGGCTATGGTGCAAGAGAATAGTGCTTCACCAGCAGAGTTATTGGCTTTAGTGATCTGCAAGTGATTTTTGTTGCTGGATCTTAGTGGTCTGGTGGTGCGATTAGGGTTGGAGTAGATTCTGGAGGGATGGGACATTTGGTGGATGGTTTACTAGTTTGTGGGAGAGAGTTGATACCACTGAAGCAGGTGAGGGAGTTCAAGCCAGCCCAGTTCAGCAAGTGAGAGGCAGTGGTGACTACGGTAGGATGCCCCTGTGGTGAATTTGGCGATTTTTGTTGTAGCATGTCTCTAGCTTGTTTAGACCACATTGCCTTAGGTTGGTATATATTGGAGAGGCATAAAGTAGGGTGGAGATAAGGTGGGAATTTGTTATTGAAATCTTTGCTGCTTTGGTGAGAAATTGCTCCTTTCTGTATAATGCTCCTAGTTTTTTGTGGACTTTTTATGGTCATGGATATGTGAATGTCAAATATTAGTTTATTTTCTGTTTCCACTCCTAGCAATTTGGTGTGTTCAGTTGGGTATATAGTGGTGTTGTCTTTTGCTGTGATGTTAAAGTGAGAGTTGTTTTGAGTATGTTTGGTGGGTTGGAAGATGAGTAGTTTAGTTTTGTTTGGGTTGAGTATTAATTGGGCATCGGATAACCATGTTTCAACAGAGGAAAAGGCTTCCTGTGTGACTTTTTGCAGTTTCGGTAGGGACTGGGCTAAGCAGATGATGGTTGAGTCATCTGCATATTGTATGAGTGTACCATGTTTGGTGGCAGAGGCTAGATTATTGGTGTAAACAGAGAAGAGTAGGGGTCCAAGGATGGATCCTTGGGGAACCCTTATGGAGACAGGTAGTTGGGGAGATGTCATTCTGCCATACAACGGATTGTTGGCGGTCAGACAGGTAAATCTGAAACCAGTTGGTGACTGATTGTGAGAAGGATAGGTTATTGAGGACAGAGATAAGTTGTTTGTGTGGGACCATGTCAATTGCTTTAGACAGGTCTAGGAAAGTAGCAGAGGAGAGATAGCCATTGTTTTTATGCTGAAGGATAGTGTTAGTAAAGGAGAGTAAGGCAGTGGCGGTACTATGGTTTGGTCAGAAACCATGCTGAGTACTGGAAAGGAGGTTGTTAGTAAGGAGGTAGTCTGAGACCGGAGAGTGTATGTCTCTCTAGTATTTTGGAGAGTGGAGAGAGAATAGCTACGGGCAGTAATTGGTTGGGTGGATGTCTCCACTTAGGGCTAGTTTTGATATGCATGAGATTATTAGTTTTCTCAGTTTTTGAATGTGTTTGTTTATAAGGGAAACTTTATGATTGTGCTCTGTGGGTACTAGGTATGGTGGGAGGGTTACTATGTTAAGTTGTAGGGCTGCTTTATGTTTGAGTAATATAGTTGGTAGAATATGTGGGTGGTGCATAGGGATGGTTCTTGAGTTGGTGGGATGGGAGTTGAGTGTGGGTGAGACATGAGTGGTGGTGTGAGTAGTAGTACAGTGGTAGTGGTTGAGTGGGGGAATGATGGAGCTTTAGTAGGATGTAAGATATGCAAGGAGAGTGCATGCAGTGAGCATAGGTAAGGTATGCTGGTACATGTTAGTTGAGGAGGTGTGATAGTAGTGGGAAGATGGAGGAGGTAGTGTTGGGTTAGCACTGTGGTTGGCTATTGAAAATATGGGAGGGGTTTTGAGTCCAATAAAGGTGGGACCACCTGGGGCGGGAGGGAATAGGGGGGGCAGGGTGGGGAGCAAAGCAGATAGAGACCCTGTTAGTTGCTCGTATGAGGGGGCTGGAAACAATCACAAAGCAAAGGCAAGTATGTGTTAAGAAACAATCACAATTGACCAAGGACTGCTCTGAAACTAAGTCATTTCTTAATTTCTCAGGTGGAAAAACAGGATAACCTTGTATCAGTAGGCTACTGTGGTCATAGTTTAAATTTACAAACACACAGTATTGATGAGTTATGGCGGATACTATTTGCTAACAGAAGGGAATAAGAGAAAGTGGAATGTGTGTGTGTGTGTGTGTGTGTGTGTGTGTGTGTGTGTGTGTGTGTGTGTGTGTGTGTGTGTGTGTGTATGTGTGTGTGTGTGGTGGGGGTCTGCTTACAGCCAAAGCAGAGTGCTCTCCAGGGGAAAATTAATATTGGCTCAAACAGGTAGACACATACTCAAAGTTAACTGTAGCTGTTTGCAGACAGTTCAGACCCAGACTGCGCTTTTCCGTTTGTGCCTTTGTCCCACTTCCATGTATGGCTTTGTCCTAATTTCTTGCGCTGAGTTTCATAGGTATTTCAGGATTAATTTATCCTTGCTTTTGAACCAGATTTCTCTGCTTGGTTAGTACACTGCTATAAAATGTAAAAATAAAATCTAAATCATTGTAGAAGTAAAGCAGTGTGTGTGTCTGCGTGTGTGTATGCACTACCATAATTTTTTTAAAGTATTGACTCAAAAAAGCATGTGGGTGCTGTCATGCAAGTCTAAAATATTTCAAGTTTATAGTGCATCATTTGTTAGCTATTTAAACAGGAAGGGAAAATAAGTGGCAGATTGCTTTGCAAAGCAGGGATTATTGCCAGTGCTATGTAGCTTGGTTTTAAATTTGACAGGAGTAGTGCAACAAAAAAGTCTCCCACTGTAAGGAGGAAAAGGCTGACAAGCAAACAGTACATTACTCTGATCACCTGCTGTGACGAGCTGTCAATCACATGCAGATAATGGGTCAAATTACCCTTGGCTCTTTGACAGCTAGGAAGGTAGGTGTGAAGTGGGAGGGGAGATTCCTTGAAGAACTAGATTTCAGCCTTCACAAAAGAAAGCAATTTAGCATTTCTAAGATGAAAGAGCTAGAAAATGCACCTTTCAGTTCTGTTCTGTAGCATTTGCACTGCTTGTGTTTTAAGTGGTCATTGAAAAAGGATAACATTTTAACCAAAAGTAGGGATTTTAAGACTGCAGTGAATGCCTGTTAAGTCAATGAAGTGACAGCAGCTTAAGGCAAAACGTGGCAGATCTGATGCAATTTTTTGGAGACAAATAATGCATTCTGGGATACTTAGAGGCAGAGTAAACAGTCTGAATTTTTTCAATATGCCAGACCCCATGTGGTCAGAGTCAGAAATTGCATCTAAAAATATCTAAAAAGCTCAAAATAGTCTCAGAGTGCTATTAAAATGTAGGAAACATCAAACCATGATGAAATTAATATGTTTTTTGAGTCTGAGGGCGCGGTTGTCCTTTAACATAGCGAGACAGCTTTAAAATAAGCAATGGGGATCTCCATTTGTTTATTTTAAAGCTGTCTCGCTATGTTAAACCCATTTAACATAGCGAGACAGGTTTAAAAATAAAAAACCACAGAGAAAGCAAGATCTCCGTTGCTTTTTACACACTGTGTTAAACATAGTTTAACATAGCGAGACAGCTTTAAAAAAAGCAACGGAGATCTCCGTTGCTTTTTTTAAACCTGTGTCGCTATGTTAAACTCCTTTAACATAACGAGACAGTGTTTTAAAAAAGACTTATACTAATGGAAAAAGTCCGGGCGACCGGACCTTTTTCCATTAGTATAAGTCAATTTACAACATGCACGCTGGCCAATCAGCGTGCACGTTTTGGAATATTAATGGGGGGGTCATGGTATAATATGTAGTATTAGAAAGGGACAAGGAGTTATTTACAAAGTGAGATTAATATTGTTAGTTTAGGATGTCCTACAGTAGAGAAAGTAATCTTCGTTTTGACACTTATTATTTATATTTTCATATTTATGTTCATATTTTCACAACTGAGAGACATATTTCCTGAGGTGTAAAGTGTAAAACACCAATGTGGGAGACAAGACAGTTCACTGAAAATGCTAGTTTATATCACACTATAATGGAAATATTGCTAGTTTTTTGTTAGTAATTATGAAAATAAGCTATTATCACTGTAAAAATATTTCTTACTGATAACATTGCTATTTGTACAGTTTTAATAGCCATTATTATTCACAAAATATTTACATCTGTTTATCTTATGCTTTTTAAGTTTTTCAGAAAATGCACTGGGATGTAAGATGTCTGTAGGCTGCTAGAGGTGTGACATTCCACACCACATAGGTGTCATTGAGTTAACAGCTCATGGATTACAGTGCTAGCTAGCATTGACAACTCAGGAAGAGTGTTGGGGGAGGGCCTGTCACTGCTCATATCACAGGACTATAAAAAGACAGTCCTTTCAAAAGCCTGTGATTTACCTACCTTCTTTATTTACAGTTGTAAAATTGCTCGAGCTGCTTAAAACAGACTCTAGGAGAATTGTATATGATGGACATTCAGAAAAAAAAATGCAAGCACTCCTACAAAAGGCATGTAAAATGCCTGACTCACACTGCTGCCATTCTGCTTCAATGGACTAGGAAGACAACATCACTTCCTTATGTTTACTATTCATATAAAGAGGACTTGAAACTGATTCCAGGAAGGGGAAAATAAAATGCTAAACCAAGATGACATTAATATGTCAGGCCCCATGTCAGCCACTTTGTGGGAAGCATATTAAACTTTTATAAAAGGCATCTGGAGTTATTTTAATGTACCAAGATAGCTAAAAAAAAGATACAATGAAAAAAAAACATTTTGGCATTCCAATGTGGAGTTTACATGGGAGCAGAAGTCAGAGGCATAGGTTGCAGCTTTAGCAATGAGATCCATCAGAAGAGGATTACAGTGGAATTTATTTAGGCCATCAAGTAACTGAAAAAGGTTTGCTTTTGAGAAATCCCTAAGCACAATGGTATTGCAAGAGAAGCACTGCCAGTTTTAAAGTAAAATGTCACTGATATATGGCCTAATCTAACAAGGGAGGATATGAAGATATAATAAGTGACCATATAATGTCAAGGAAGCATTGGGCATGGTGACCAGTTTATTGATGGATAGTTGAAGTTCCTCAGCAGAAAGGTGTTGAGTTTAATGGGTAATTCATTGAAAGTGTTGATAGCTATCATGCTCAGAAGGAGATATAGAAGGTGTTCCTATAGTTAGCTATGAAGTGGCAATTAATCTTGTTTAGGGTGTTTTTGGATATCTAGGAATTCAAATTTGGTGTTTCAAGGAATTTGTCATAAGGTAATAATATCACTGACAACTGCTGACTCTCCCCCACAAATGCCAGTAGATTTAAAGATATGATAGGGAATAAACTTGGGAATAAAGGTGTAGATCAATGTGTGTGTGTGTGTGTGTGTGTGTGTGTGTGTGTGTGTGTGTGTGTGTGTGTGTGTGTGTGTGTGTGTGTGTGTGTGTGTGTGTGTGTACCTTTAAGAAGCTATCCAAGGGCTTGCACAAGTATATAACTATTGATCATGCAAGTCTGACTGCCATTTTGTAGTTAGCTGTTAAGATGTAAGCATGTATGTATGTAAGGTCTGTCTGTTAACCAGTTCCTTTGAAATATCCCACCTGCTTTCATCTATTATAGAGAAGGACGAGCAACATGGTGTCAGAATGGGATCCAGAGTTACAGCCATGAGGCAACTAATTAGAAATGGCAGAATATACAGGAGTGAATAATCCCTATAATGTGCATACTTCACAAAACAGATCAGAAATGAATTTCAGATATTAAAACTTGTTCGGCACTATTTCTTATTCATAAAATATGAAATGAGGCATACAGAACTTTCTAAATGATATTTGCATAAACTAATATGTACAATATTGATAAAAATATTTGAAGGGCTAAGGAAAATGTTTGAAATAAAGTCCAATTTGCATAAAACAAATAAAATAAAGGAAAACGACTGCATTTTCGCAAAGCATGTATTTTTCATATTAAGCAAAGATATCTGAGTTATCAGAAGTGTGCAAAGTGTTCACGTGTTTGTGTAGTGTTACATAAGGTTATTTTGCAAAATACAGCCATTACAGGGCATATTTTGCAGAATACAGCCATTTCAGAATATATTCCACAAAATATAGTACTTTGAAGAGTTTATTCTGCATTTGAACATTATTACAAGCTCACTGAACTGTTTGTTTGTACATAATTACAAGGGCCATATTTTCCAGTGTGTTAGTACATATGTTGTGGCCATGGCAGATGGATTTCGAAAACCCAGTGCACTTGTGTTTGACAGTAATATTGCTGAGAACTGGAGAGTGTTTGAGCAAGAGTATGACATTTTCATACAGGCTGTATTTTCTGATAAAGATAACTGTGCAAAGGCATTTATTCTACTTAATTTAGCTGGGTCAGAAGCCATTGAATGGGAATATTCATTTGTGCATGCACCTGCTATCTATGCAGGAGAGGGGGAAAACCATCATATTGTACCAGCTGAGTCAAGGGAAGACCCTGAGTGCTTAAAATGTAAATTTAGAGAAATGTGTAACCCCCAGACAAATGTTACAATGGAAAGGCACTTATTTTACACAAGGGATCAAACACCTGGTGAAACTTATGCAGCACATACAAATAACCTGAAAAATAAGGCTAAAACATGCAGATTTGGTGATTTAAGGGATGAGTCGATAATGGACAGACTTGTGTGTGGTATTAAAGATGATGCTATGAGAAAGATTTTGCTTCGTGATAGTGATTTAACTTTGAATAAGGCCATTGAGATTTGTCAGATATACGAGCTCACAGAAAACCAGACAAATATGCTTACAAATGAGAACAGTTCTAGAAGGCACAGTGATAAAGCTCATGTTGATAGCATGCAGCACATGGTTAAAAGAAACAGGCCATAGCACATGACAGCAACTATAGCCCCTGCAACATTCACTGATAAACTCCAGAGCTTTCCAGCAAATTCTAGGGTTCGCACAGTCTTAGTGAAGCATAAGAGTGAGTCAGCAAACTCAAAGCATGGACCCCAACCTAGTTTCATTGCCAGCTGTCGTAATTATGGTGGAAGCCATGAATTTAAAAGGGAAAAATGTTTAGCTTTTGGTCATCAATGCCACAAATGCAATAAATGGAATAATTTCAAAAAGTTTTGTAAATCAAAAGGCCTACATTCTTTTATTAAAAGGGAACATTTTAAGAAATGAGTTGATCAATTAGAGAGCCGCACCCCCTACTCTTTATGTTTATTGGTGTATCAGTTCATAGGTTCATAGGTTCATAGGTTCATACTAGGCTATCTATCCTAGGGCATTTATAAGCCTAGCCAGAGTGTGTGTGGCTTTCACCACCCCTTAGGATGAGAATACTATACCCATTAGTTTGCTGTGCCTCTGTCCAGCAGTGATACAGAGATGATTCCCGGGGTAAACCTACGATCTCCCATCCACTCGTCAAGATTTCTCTTGAACAGAGTCAGTGAGGGGCTCTGCCTCACATGGACTGGGATTCTGTTCCATAGTGTAGGGAGTCTCTGGGTGATGAATCTGTCCCTCCAGCATGTCCTATTTATATCCGTGTTGAGGTTTAAGTCTCTTGCTCTCGTGGCTCTGGTGGATTTGGATTTTTGCGGTGGCGCATGTCCATTAATTCGGGTTGGACATGGCCTTGTATGTCAGGCACAGATCACCTCTGAGCAGGCGGTATGCGACTGAATAGAGCTGGAGTTTCTTCAGTCGGGCATCGTATGACATATGTTTGAGCCCCTTTATCCTTTTGGTGAGGAACTTTTGGGGTCTTTCCAACTGCTGCAGGTGTCGGGTAAGGTACATTCGAATGGGGCGTTGTACTCAATCATTGGTCTGACAAGTGAAGAGTACAGGGGTACAATGACCTCTCCTGATCTGGATGTGAATCCCTTCATGATCAGGTGGGCAATGTAGAAGGTCTTCCTAACCACTTTGGCAATGTGAGTGTCAAAGAGAGGTTACTGTCAACTTGGGTCCCCAGGTCCCTGATAACTTCTTCCGTGTTTAATGGATTACCACCTATGTGGTAATTAGGGTTACCTTGTTTTTCCCAAAGGGTATCACTATACATTTTTGGCATTTAGCTTAAGGCCATGGCTCTGGCACCAGTTATCCATTTCTATGAGACCTCTCTGGAGGATGTCTGTGTCTGATGGAGTGTCAATTATGGTGCCCAGTTTGCAGTCATCTGCAAATTTTGTCAGCCACTATCCCCTATGTTTGCCTGCACTTCAGAAAAATAAATGCCGAACAAGAGGGGCCCAGGACTGAGCCCTGTGGGATACCGCTTGTGACCGGCATAGAGTCTGACATGGCACCAGCAACTCTAACCCTGTGTGTTCTGTCCTTGAGCCAGTTTGCAACCCATCTTGTGACATATGGGTTTACATCTAAGCTGGTGAGCTTTTCTATGATGCCCGAGTGGGGTATTGTGTCGAGCGCTTTTGCTAGGTCAAGATAGGCTGTGTGAACTGCCTTACCCTCATCAATGGCCTTAGTGACTGTTTCGAAAAAGTCGACCAAGTTCAAGAGGCAGGATCTGCCCTTGACAAAGCCAAATTGGGTAGGATCCAGTGTCTGTAGGTCCCCAATGTCTTTATTTATGAGTTCCATTATGATCCTCTCCATAGCTTTGCAGACAAGGCTCGTCAAGCTTATGGGGCGGTAATTTCCAGGGTCCGTAGAAGCACCGCCTTTGTGGAGTGGGACCACAGTTGCCGTCGCCATTCTTTGGAGTGCGTATCCTGTAGTAAGGCTAAGATTAAACAGCAGCCTTATGTGTGGGTTTAGTTCCTCATTGAGTTCGTGTAGCACACAGCTGGGGACACCGTCCGGTCCCATTGATGCTGTGTTTTTTTCTTTAGAGAGAGCAGCTCTCACCTGGGCATCTGAGATGTTTGGGAGGCTAGACTCTGGTGGGATAGATATTTCTCCTTTGGGGGAAATTTGCACTGAACCTGTCTGCCAGTATGTTGGCAATGTCTGTGGGTTCAGTGATTTTTTTATCATTTTGGACTAATTCTGAGCATATCTGGGAGTTTCCACCCAGGTTTCTAACATAGCTAAAGAAGGCTTTATGATTGTCTTTTGTGTCATTAGCGATTTTTCTCTCAAAGTTTGCCTTGGATGATTTTATGAGTGATCGTAGTTTTTTGCTAGTATTGATCAGAGATGCATGAAACAGTCAATGCAGTAGATTTAAGGGCAAAGAATGAAGTATTTTGTACTGTTTGAATAAATGGCAAATCCATAGAGCTCAAAGTTGACACAGGTTCCAATTGCAATGTTATGTCAGCAGAAACATTTGCTAGTGTGTGTAAAGGTGAAAGGCTTGATTTGCCAAGATGTTTGAAGCTTGTTGCTTATGGAGGTGAAGAAATTCAAACCAAAGGCTCAGTAGTGCTTTCATGTTACTCTGCTGGAAGACACTATGACTTGTTATTCTTTGTGGTCAACAAGAACGTCCAGTCATTATTAGGGCTCAGAGACAGTCTGAAAATGGGATTGCTTTCATTTAATAGGGACGTTCACCAAATTAGCTTAAAAGACCACTACTCTAATTTTGCCCAGTATATTTTTTCTACCTATGCTGATCTTTTCAAAGACAAACTAGGGAAACTTCCACTTGTGTACTCCATGAAGTTAGACCCGGAGGTCAGTCCAGTTTTCAGGCCAACATGGAAAGTTCCAATAGCCATGCAGGACAGAGTCAAAACCAAACTGGATAAAATGGTGCAACAAAGTGTGAGTTATCCAGTTGCAACTCCAACTGAATGGGTATCTTCCATGGTGGTAGCTTGTAAGAAAAGCTCAGATGACATCAGAATATGTATTGATCCATGAGATTTGAACAAAGTACTTAAAAGACCTCATCATCCTATGTACACAGATGAAGAAGTCACAACCTTGATGCCAAATGCCACTGTTTTTCTGTCTTAGATGCAAAGAGTTCATTTTGGCAAATACAGCTTGACAAAAAATCCTTATTGCTCACTACTTTCAGTACTCCGTTTGGCAGGTACAGATTTTTGAGAATGCCATTTGGGATAAATTCTGCAAGTGAAGTCTTTCGGCATGCAATGGAGCAAATTTTTTCCGGGTATCCTTGTGCTATTATAGTAGATGACATACTAGTAGATGGTATTAGTGAAGCGGAACATGACAGAAACCTCAGAAAAGTTCTAGAAAGAGCACATCAAGTGAATCTTAAGCTCACTCCACAGAAATTCAAATTCAGGCTACAAGTAGTTACTTATGTTGGTCATTTATTTACTAGTTCAGGCCTACGACCAGACCCTTCAAAGCAAACAGCCATTTTTGAGATGCCAGCTCCAGACAATATTCAAGCCGTGCGATGTTTACTTGGCATGTTTAACTACCTTGGGCAAGTTCATTCCAGACTTGAGCCAACTTTCAGGACTGCTTACAGAGCTAACACGTAAAGATGTAGCATGGTCTTGGTTAGAGCAACACCAAAGAGCATTTGATGTCCTGAAACAGAGAATTGCTAGTCCAACAACTCTCAGACACTATGATGTTCACAAACCAGTTGCACTTTCTTGTGATGCTTTGAAATTTGTTGTTGGTTCAGTCATTCTACAAGAGGATCAATCTGTTGCCTATGCATCGAGAACTCTTACCCAAACTGAGATCTAGTATGCACAGCATGAGAAAGAGCTTTTGGCAATTGTGTTTGCATGTTCAAAGTTCCATGATTATGTTTATGGTGGACCTATCCAGATCAAAACAGACCACCAACCTCTAGTCACTATCTTGAGAAAACCTGTGCATTCAGCTCCAGCCTGACTGTAACACATGATGCTGGGATTGCAAAAGTATCATTTCAATCTTGTCTATAAGAAAGGCAAACTTCTTTATCTTGCTGATATATTTTCCAGATCATGCAGAAACACCATAGAACAGTATGAGAATGAGTACATTGATTTTGAAGTCATGGAGTGAGAACATTTTCTTCCACATATCTTGATGAGTTGAGAGATCAGACAAACACAGATCCAGTTTCACAGAGCCTCAACCACTTCATCAATCAAGGATGGACATCAAAGCAATTTAGTTTACCTCAAGAAGTTCAACCTTATTTTCCATACAGAGATGAGATTTTTTCTGACAAAGTTATCATTATGAAAGGTCTGAAAGTAAATGTACCAAAGTCCTTGCAACCAGATGACATTACTATCTTGCACTGAGATCACCCAGGAACCGATTCTACCAAAAGAAGGGCGAGAGAGCTAGTATTTTGGCCTTCACAAGACATTGAGAGAGCACTTTTATCTTGTTCCATGAGTAATAGTACAAAGCCACATCAACAGAAGGAACCACTTCAGCTAAACCAAATTCTGGAACTACCTTGGTTGACAGTAGCCACCGACATCGTCAAGTGGAATGGTCAACATTATTTGGTGTTAGTAGACTCTTACTCCAATTGGTTTGATATTGACTTACTTCCCAACCTAACATCCAGTACAGTTATTACTAAGATGAAGTGTCATTTTGCAGTACATGGTAGCCCGCACAAAGTTATTTCTGACAATGGCATACAGCTTACAAGCCAAAAGTTCAAAAGATTTGCTAAAGAATGGGACTTTACTCATGTCACAAGTAGTCCAGAGTACCCGCAGTCAAATGGTTTGGCAGAACGTGCAGTTCAAAGTTCAAAACAGTTACTAGAAAAGTAAAAATTAAATAATAGTGATGTTTTCCTGAATCTCTTGAATTTCAGAAATGCTCCTTGTGATAAACATCTTGGTTCATCTGCTCAGAGACTTCTATCGAGACAAACCAGAACCACATTACCAATCAGTAGTCAGTTGTTGGTTCCATGTGTTAAGAACAGAAGGTCAGTGAAAAACAATCTGTTAAAGAAGCATTTAACTCAGAAGTCTTACTACAATAAAACCAGCAAACTGCTCAATCCATTACAAGAAGGAGAGGTGGTAAGGATGCAGATGTCCAAAGGTTATGATCAGATCGGTGTCGTGAAGAATATTTGCGCAGAGCTGAGACATACATTGTGGAATCAAAAGGAGCAGCCTTTAGGTAGAATTGGAAACATTTGAGACTGGTGTCCAAGCCTATACCACAACACATAGCCTGTGAGAAAGATTCATTATCTCAGAGTGAGTTGTCCGGTGTTCCAATTCCAGAGGAATTTCCAGAGAACATTCCCATTCCTGTGACAAATCCAGAAGTTCCTGATATAAGTTGTTCATCAAAGACTGCCCCTGTTGTTAAATTTTGTCCAGATTATTATGTTACAAGATATTGTCGCATCTCTAAACCATGTAACAGATACAAAGTAACTTGGACATGAACACTGTGTTTTGTTTCTAATGTGTATAATAATGCATGTCTAACTCTAATGTTGTTTTAACAAAGAGCAAGCTTTTTAAGATGGAGGATGTAGATCAATGTGTGTGTATGTACCTTTAAAAAGCTATCCAAGGCCTTGCACAAGTGTATAAATACTGAACGCATGCAAGTCTGACTGCCATTTTGTAGTTAGCTGTTGAGATGTAACAATGTATGTAAAGTCTGTCTGTTAACCAGTTCCCTTATATTTTGTGATGCGGGTATCCATCTTGATCTGTTTCTATGTATTAAAGCATCTAAATGAAATACCCAGCCTGCTTCTCATCTATAATAGAGAAGGACGAGCGATAAGAGGGAACCTTTTTGTTACTCTGAAACCATATATATGAATGTGTTCAAGTTGAAAGAGAGCCTCAAGTTAGATGTTTTTGTTTAAGATTCTCAGCACTTTCATTTGTTCCAAATTAGAATTTACTAGGTTAGAATGCCCAGCAAGCATACTCTGCCAAAAAAAAGCACTATAGGCACAGTAAAAGCTTTAGCAAATAAGTGAAAGCCTTAATAAGACAAGTGCAGACCTTCCTTGACAAAGCAGGTAGGTTTGCCTGTGATCTTGTCCCAAGATGACAGATACTGGATCCCCTAAAATGAAACCAATTACATTATCAATTACCTTGTCTTAAAGCAATCTACAAAAATAGGTGGCTTCTGAAAAGGAAATGAAATGTTCCACAGTGTAAATGATACATTCAGAACTGATTTTCAGTGGAGTATGTAAATAAATGCATAGCCATCCTTTTGTAAATACACACTCACTAACGGGCCAGAAGGGAAAAATAAGAAATGTGGTGCTGGCCACAAACAGAAAAGATGGAATACAAAGGTGATAACCTTTTATTGGCCAGAAAGGTTTTACAGTTACTTAAGTTTTCAGACTAAAATGTGTCCTTCATTGGCCATTTATTTGTGTAGAATAAGACAAAGATAGTTTACAGAGACTGCATACTAAGATAAAGACTAAGACTTTAAAACTTTTTCCTTATCTGGCTTTAGTTTATCTCAAACCAGAGCTCTGTTTATTGTGTTTTATTTTCCCACTAAATATTAGGCTAGATACCTTTTACTTATATTGACATAAAAACACAACTTACCAGTGTCTGTCTTTCTCTGGGTTTCATTTATCAGAGTTCTGAACATCCAAGCTACATATTGTGATTTTTCTTTCCTCTCTCAAATTGGTATCTTTGTACTTTTCATATCCTTTCTTTTAGCCAGTGTGAATTTTCTCCTTTCTAGACACAAATGAGTATCAAAGTGCAGTATCTAATATTAGTAGTTTAACTCAGGACAAAGGACTCCTGTTAGTCCAAAACTTCAGGTAACCTATACTGATCGAATAAAAGGCATCACATCAACTTTCTGCCCCAGTCTTTTCTGTATGTGGGCCAGCATCACTTTTTACGTTTTTTTCCAGTGTTAACCAGATACAGTTGGAACAAGGATTTGACATGTCGCCTGTCCACATGAACTTGCAGAGTACCCACTCTCCCCATTTTAACTTGTGTAGCATGTAAGAACTGTGTCACATTACCTTCTGTTATCACTGACTGCATTCTCAAAGGTTATGTAATTTTACTGCACACCTGTGTTTTACAGCCAAGATGTTAAGAGTAATATACTGAAGAACAACCATGATGTGAAATATCAAATCACTGCCTCATGCAAGTATCATGATACTGCTACCCAGGTATCAGATATTTAAAACATCAACGTCTGAGGGAAGCCCCACCTAAAGGAAATAAGCCAAGGAGAATATATATATATATATATATATATATATATATATATATATATATATATATATATATATATATAAATGATGAATAACCCATGAGCAAGCCACAACCTAAAAGAAGAAATCCCACCTCAGAACAGATACATTACAAAACATCCAAATGAACAATATCCACTGTCCGAGGACTTCATTTTTACCTGAGCTGCTACATTGCTGTATTTCCCAGCCTGATGATTCCATAGTGGGAATATTTTTTTTTAAAGTCATAGATCTGCAAATAAGCCTGCAGTAAAAATGCTGACAGGAAAAAATATCTGTTTTAATGTAATCCAGACACATGTACAGCATGCAACAAAACAGTTATACAACTGCTCCACCTGCTGGTTTTTTTCATATTCCGTCATAAAATTTCTGCTGACTTGGGATTTCAGTTATCATGTTTGCAAGTCTCTTGGAGTATAACTCACAAAGCCCGAGTATTCTTTCCATTATAAGGCATATTAACAAAGGACTGGTTAAGGCATGAATAACATTGACTTGACCTTGTGAGTGTGGTAATGACTGTGTAGCTTATGGAAAGTCATCTTCATCATCAACCCTTTTTCCCACTTTCTACAAGGGGTCAGGGTGTTGCATTAACTGTCATAAGCTCTCTAATATTGAGTAGCGCTCTCCTAACTTTCTTAGGTCTTCTCTCATACAATTCATCCATATCTTTACTAGAGGTCCTCATTTCCTGTTATGTTTTTTCTTGTCTTTCCCAAATCTTCTTCAACAAATCATCTTTTTGCTTTCCTGCACATGGCCAAATCACCATGGAAGTTACAGAGTACAAAATGGTGCATATTTGTTTATTTGCACAGTAATAAATGAAGCTTTCACCATTGTGCACTTCTTATGCCACCGACATTTAATTATGCCTTTCATTTTATCCTAGTATGCTGTACCCAGCATTTTTCTGAAACCAGACCTTTCAAGAGCTGTGAATCTTTAAGAGTTAATGTTCTAAATGAAATAGGTGACATCTTTAAAGAGTTCTTAACAGCATGCAGCACATTTTGAAAGGATAATGCACATACTTACTAGAACTATCCTTTTTTTTATTCCTGCCTTCTCCAGACATCCCATTCATATGTACAAATCTTGTGGCAGCCATCCTTATGATGTGCATCTGTAATGTCAGGTGTGAGGCACAGATAGCTTCATGAAGATACCCGTAACAGCAAAGAAATGAGGGGAAGAACTGCAACAACAGGACACATGAAATACCCTTCTGTGTTTCTATGTAAACTGTTCAGGAGCTGCCCCAAATGCACCAGGATTCCTACAGGAGTGAGATACAAATGGAAGGAAGAATGCAGAGGAACTGGCACACTGACACTTGCAGATATCAGCTTTGATGCTATTTTGTGAAGTTTCTTGTGTGTGTGTGTGTGTGTGTGTGTGTGTGTGTGTGTGTGTGTGTGTGTGTGTGTGTGTGTGTGTGTGTGTGTGTGTGTGTGTGTGTGTGTGTTTTTAGTTGAGTGATTTACTGAGTGATTGGATTTTTTTGTGAGCAATAAAGGAACTATGCAGTAAAAATGACAGATCTCAGGTAAATTCAATCCATCCACATGTGTAGATTAAATCCTCCTATAGAATGTGTATTTTAATGCTAGCCATTGTAGAGCAATTCAATTCCAACATTGCCTTTTTAAGGACACAATTCAAACTGTGATGCAATGCACCCTTCATAACACAGATCACTGAGAGACTTTTGCAGCAGTATACTATATGGGCTTCTAGGCAGTCAATTTCAGATCCAGTTTACCACCAATTAAACATGCATAGTTGCTGAGCGTTATTTTCATACTGGTGTATGTCTGGAACTGCATCGTACTTGCTCGTACAAAGCTGATGTTATCCTGTGCTATCTCCAGTCCTTCAGGTGAGAAACATATGTAGCAGCGAAACATACTAAAAAACAACATGATTCTGTAAACACAACAGTAATTGTTATAACAGGTAGGCTACAAAAAGGAATCCAAGGTAAGAGGGGTGGTGAAAGAGTGTCTATACTGCTGCACACACATAGCTCTCAACTGTCCAAAATTTTGCAGACTGTACAGATTTCTACCTCAAAAATTTGGTCTGTTCCACATAAAATTTTTGTTTTTCTGGCAAATCACTGGGATGACCTGAGGAATTAAATTAGTAAATATCATACATTTCAGTTTCAGACTTCATATCCCTTAGAAAATGCATTTTAATAACATATCCTGTTATTCTAGCAACTTTCTAAGTTTATAAGAGCAATATTTAAAACCTGTCCCTATTTTTGGGCCTTTGTACCCCCATTATGTCAGGCTTTGTCCAGATTTCTTGGGCTAAGAGGTTGAAAGGTATGTGCGAACATATGTCCCTTTCTTTAGTGATGACTTGAATCATTATAATAATGAGAAGAATGTAGAATCACAAGCAGTATTAATTTGGTTTTGTATCCATTGTGGTGGAGAGATTTATAACTTCCTCTGCAAAACTACCATAGTAAATCCCTTCCTCTTTCCACATTAGGCCATTTTAACTAAAACGAATATCCTGAGACAGCTTTGCATATTTCTTAAGCTGAAAAATGTTACAGAAAGTTGCATCTGTCATAGTAGAATACGAACAGAAATACAGAATAGTAACATATAATAGACAGATAATGAATTTCTCAGCTCTACTGAAAATAAAAGAATTAATTTCAAAATACAAGAAGTGAGGCATCGCAGAAAAGACTGACCTCTTCAAGTTGACTTTAAATAGATAACAATTTTAAAAAAAGCCTTCGTGTAAAGATCTGATGAAGCAAAACCAGAATAATGCATAGGTTCATACACAAGTACTAGGCAATAGGTGAATTGACCTGTATAGGTCTAGCCAAGAAACAATGCTTTAAAGTTTCCTCCAGCCTCTAGGAGGGCAACACAAGATCGACCAGGGAAAATGTGAGACTGCCAATCCAATTATCTAGGTTAACCTTGAAAGGTACAAGGGTACTATTCTGCTTGACATGTAGTGGAAGCTTGTTCCAGAAGTGTGGAATACATTGGGATATTGACTGTATCACACCATTGTATATTATCTGCTGACAAAGGTTTAGGGCCTTTGACTGCATATTAGTGAAACCATTGTTGTGTGGAGGTACATGGTCAGATCTTGCATAACTCAAAAGGCTAAATAAAGATCACCATAGCATAGTTTCTAAGAAAACAAGTTCAGGGATATTGCTGTCAGTCTGTGCAGATAACTGACAGGTGTTTAATTAGGATTCTCTGAGGTCACTCAAATTGAGTGACATCTTTCAATTTATTTATGCCAGAAGGGGCATTATATTCAGTAATGGGTCTGATAGATCAGTAAAGGCAAATTAAGACTTCTTTAGATCTAGGTGAGATATCTTTGGAAATTAGTAAAGAGACATAAAGATTTCAGAACTACAGCGACATGATGGTCAAAATATAAGGAATTATCATCTACAGTGCCTAGGTCCCTTACAATAGCATCTCACTCAAAGGAGTATCAACTGCATAGTATGATTTGAAATATTTTGTGTACTAAAAATGAACTACACTACTTTTTGGATGCTATATGAGAAGCATAGCTTTACTAAATAATAAGGAAGATTTGTATTACAGAGATGATCTGAGGTAATAAACAATTTGAAGAGATTTTTGTCTTCACCGAATGCTGGGATCCACATACAAAATAACACTTCTAACTGGATAAGTAAGACTTCCTTGTAAATGGTCTCCTAAACTCCCTTAACATGTGAAGACATTTACTATTTGCTGCAAAATCATCTAAGTAAGAAGGTTTGAGGGTCTTTAAAAACATCAGTCTTCTTAAGTACTGGGGAGGCAGTAGGTTATTTTCCAATGATATGTTACATTTGAATTCATATGGTGTCCTTTTTGCTGCTGAGAAGTTATCTGACTATATAAACCATCTTTTAGAGTTAAGTTCAGGACTAGGGAGATGTGTAATAACATCAAATATGATAGCATTATAAAATGTTACTACTCCAACACACAAAGGTTAGGAAATAAATATGATGAACTTGGAGTAATTGTCAGAAGGGAATTATAAATTAGCAGAAATGGTTGAATGTTGGAATACCAAAAATTACAACATCAAAGGTTATACAATGAAAGAATGCCTAAGAGATCATTTAAGGGATGGAGGGGTTACTCTATGGATTCACAATTCTATTCATACAGAACACACAAAGCAAGTGAGAGACAATGAAACAGTTCATAGGTTCATAGGTAGGTACTAGGCTATTGGCCCTAGGGCCTATACAAGCCTAGCCAAAAAGGTACCCTGGCTTTCGCCACCCAAGAAAATTATTTTCCTGTGCCCCTGTCAAGCAGAAACACAGAAGTGATCCCCGGGGTGAATTTCCTATTACCCATCCAATCATCAAGATTTTTTTTGAAGAATGCTAATGAGGAGCTCTGTTTGACATAGATAGGTAGTCTGTTCCAGAGTATGGGAAGTCTCTGGGACAGGAATCTATCCCTCCAGCACAGCATGTTCTGTTAATTGTGGTGACAAGGTTTAGGTCCCTAGAGCATGTAGCTCAGAGGGATAGGGATTTCTTTAAGGGGAGCATGTCCAACAGCTCTGGGTTTGACATAGCTTTGCATGTTAGGCAGAGATCGCCTCTAAGTAGGCGATATGCGACGGAGTAAAGCTGGAGTTTTTTGAGACGGTCTGTGTAAGGCATCTGTTTGAGGCCAGTAATCCTCTTTGTGAGGTATTTTTGCAGCCTTTCCAGTTGTTGTAGATGTCTTGTGAGGTACATACGAAAAGGGGCGTTGTACTCTATAATGGGTCTAATGAGTGATGAATAGAGGGGAACAATGACCTCTTTTTTTCTGGATGAGAAACTTTTGTGATGAGGTGTGCCACGTAGAAGGATTTCCTGACCACTGTGGTGATGTGATTATCAAAGGAGAGACTACTGTCCACCTGTGTCCCAAGGTCTCTTATCACACTTTCGATGTTAAGTAGACTACCGCCTATGTGGTAGTTCATGTGTATAGAGTTTTTACAAAGGGGATGACAATGCACTTTTTGGCATTGAGCTTGAGACCATGGCTTTGACACCAGGCATCTGTCTCAGTGAGGCCCTTTTGTAGGATGTCCACATCATTAGGAGTTTTGATTATGGCTCCTAGTTTGCAGTCATATGGGAATTAAGTTAGCCAAAGACCTTCTGTGTTAGCCTATACTTCAGAAAAGTAGATACCAAACAGGAGAGGACCCAGGACTGAACCCTGTGATACTCCACTTGTCACTGGTCTGAAGTCTGATTTGGAGTCTGCTACTTTCACAGTGTGGGTTCTGTCAGTAAGCCAGTTAGCAACCCATCTTGTGACATAGGGATTTATACCTAGTTTAGTGAGTTTATCTATAATTCCAGAGTGGGGGACAGTGTCAAATGCCTTGGTGAGATCTAGATAGGCTGTGTGAACCACCTTACCCTCATCTATGGCTTTGGTGACTACTTCAAAGAAGTCTATCAGGTTTAGGAGACATGATCTGCCTTTTACAAATCCGAACTGTGTGGGGTCCAGAGTTTGGAGATCACCAAAGTCTTTGTTTATGAGTTCCATGATGATACGTTCCATGGCCTTGCAGACCAGGCTGGTCAGGCTAATGGGGCGGTACTTCCCGGGGTCTGTTGTGGCCCCCCCTTTGTGGAGTGGGATAACCGTCGCAGTGTGCCATTCAATGGGCACAAAGCCTGAGGTGAGGCTATGATTGAACATGGTACTTAGGTGGGGTGCCAGTTCATTCTGTAGTTCATGTAGAAGGCAGCCTGGGATGTTGTCAGGTCCCATGGATGCTGTGTTCTTGGCTTTGGAGAGTGAGGTTTTTACCTGTGCAGCCGTGATTGCAGGAACTTTGCATTCTTCCGGTATAAAGATGGGCCTTTTAGGGGGTGAGAGGGGGATAAAGTTAGCACTGAACCTATCTGCCAGGATGTTGGCAATATCAGTTGGTTCTGTATATTTAGTGTCATTGTGCTGAAACTCAGAGCAGATCTAAGTGTTGCCATTGAGATTCTTGACATAGCTATAGAATGTTTTGTGGTTGTCTTTAGAATCAGTGGTGATTTTGCTTTCATAACTAGCTTTGGAGGATTTTATGAGGGATCTCAGCTTCTTACTGAGGCTGACTAAGGAGTTCCTCCAATCGTAGGATTTTACTCTTTTTTGCAACAGTTTCTTTCTTCTGTTGTAGAGTTTGTTTATGGCAGAAGACCACTAAATTGGCTTCCTTTTTTTTGGAGGATAGCATCTTGGTTCTGTTAGGGATAGCATGATCCAAGCACTCATGTAAGTGCTTATAAAGTGCATTTGTGTAGGATTCAGCAGTCGTACCTCTATTGTCCATCTGCATGGGTGTCGTGAAGTTTGCCATTTCTGTCTTAAGAAGCATGAAGTTGGCTTTGGAGAAATTTTTTATGGTTGTTTTCCTAATGGGGGGTGGGAGCAGGATGTGGATGTCTAGGGTGATTAGCTTGTGGTCAGATCTGACCAATGAGGAGCTGACCTTTGATGTGGAACACCGGTCACCCATGTTGGTGATGACCAGGTCTAGGATATTGCCGCCCCTTGTTGGGGGTGTGGATAAGTTGATCCAAGGTATTGGAATTGATGATTTCCAGAAAACGTTGAGCAAAATAATTGGTACATGAGTAGTTTTCCCAGTTAATGGTAGGGTAGATGAAATCACCCATTATTAGAGTGTTGGGTTGTACCTTAATATTTTCCAGTGTATCAAGAAAAGAGGAGTGGGAATCCTGGGGCATGGTGGGGTGGGGGTCTGTAGCAAGCTACAATCAGGATTGCGGTTTTGCCCAGAGCTAGTTGGGCCCAGAGCTAATACAATATGCAGATGACTCAACATTAATATGCTCAGCTTCATCCATTTCTGAACTGCAGTCCCTCACCCAAGCAACATTTAACATAGTTGAGAAGTGGTTCCTCCAATGCTGCCTCCTCCTAAACCCCCCAAAAAACAAACTATTGTTCTTTACTCTTACACAAAAGTCCTCCCCCCTCCACCTCACAGTAACATCAAACAATGGCACTGTCATATCTCCCGACCCTACCACCAAACTCTTGGGGGTAACTACAGATGACAACCTCACCTTTGATACCCATATCAATACTACAATAAAGTCAGTGAACAGAAAACTAGGCTCTCTCTATAGGATAAAACAGTTTCTTATTCCAAAAGCTAGAACTATGATTGCCCATACCCATCTTATCTCTACCCTCCTCTACGCCTCTCCCATTTATACTAACCTATCAAAAAACAACCTCAACAAGCTTAATACCTCCTACAATAACATTGCCAGATTTGCCACTGGATCCCCATTTAGAACCCACCACTGTCACAATCTCAAACAGCTAGGATGGCTGGAACTACCTAATCAGCTTCTCTTTACCAACTTATTACTGCCCATAAAACCCTTCATCCTCCTAGCAATACTCCTATACTAACTACCCTCATCTCCCCCAAAAAGAATCTTAAAACACTACGCTCATCAAGGAAACTTCTAGTATCCACCACAAAATCCAATAACAGGGCTGGGGACTCTCTATTCTCCAACACAGTAGGGGAAAACCTGGAACCAGCTCCCTAGTGAACTAACCTCCCTCTCCTCTACACCACTTTTCAAAAAGCTACTTAAAACATACCTCAAGACTCAATGGCTTTGCCCTTGTACCAACCCAGACTAAAAAGCTGCTGCCTACTACTCTCACCTTTCACTATTCATTGCACTACGCACTGCCAGTACCTCTCATTAATCTTACAGCTTATGTGCAGTTAGTTATCTTACTCTGTACTTTCTGAGTCTTTCTATATAACCTAACTCAGAGTTTTACCTGCTCTCTTAGCTGTCAACAGTATGTATGAGTCTTCAACATTTGTATCATCATAATCCTGCTGTATCAGAGTTATCTTGCTCTTATATCAACTTAATCCCGCTCTTAACTACACCACTAAAGAATTGCATCTTAAACTGCTTGCTCATCACTCTATATACGTACTTCCAGTTAATGTATACTGTTCTTCCCTTTTTAATTGATGTTAAGTTCCTGATCTCTAAATCTATGATTTTAATGTTCTCTAGTCTTGTAAGGATACTCTACAAGTTGTTTACAAATGTGTTCTAGTGTTACAAATATATTGCTTTTATTATGTTTATGTTTTTTATCTATTTTAGAGCTTTTCTCCCCGGGCCTTCACTGAAAATGGACATGTATCCAGTTGGACTAGCCCGGTCAACAAATGTAAAATAAAAATAAATAAATAAATAGTTGAAATTGGATAATCTCGGATGCATTATGCTGAGCAAATAGCTTGGAGGTGTGGATATCCTTAATGAATATGGACACGCCTCCACCTTTAGTGTTTCGGTCCAGGTTTGGTGGCCGAAAGGTGCAGTATGAATTATAGTCTGGTAATGTAGGGGTGCTCTCTGGCGCTTTGAACCAGGTCTCTGTCACTGCACAGATGTCAATGTTCTCCATTTTAAGGAGTGCCTCGAGTGAGTGCATTTTGAGGTTTAGACGTCTAGCATTGAGTAGCATTGCCCTCAGATTTTGCTTGCTTGTACCTGTAACGGTGGTGAATTTGTCATTTGAACCTTGCCTAAAAAAGGCACTATAGGGGTGGCAAGAGCCTTTGCCAGTATCCAGAATCCCAAGGGTGATAGGTGCAGGCCATCTCTGGCAAAGCAGCGTGGTCTGTCGATCATGTCATCCCAGGCAGACAGACACTGGATTCCCTTAGAATGACACCAGAAGCTTAGTCAATTGTTAAAGTCAATCATTTTGTCCTTGTACTGTGGTATCATTCTGGGTGATGGCAGGATGCTACTCAGGGCTAGGGTCATACCTGCCTGGACTACAAGATCGGAGAGCTCCTCCATGTCTCTTTTCATGTAGTCCAGGGAGGTACGTCTCAGGTCAGTCACACCAACATGGACAACGACAGAGTCATATTTGTACTTGTGGTGGAGTGACCTGAGTGCGTACGTTATGTGGTGGAACCTGGCACCTGACAGGCAGCTGACTAACTTTTTCCTTGTTTAGCCTGGTGAGTGAAACATCAGTGTGCCTGACTATAGAGTCATCTATGACTAGAGTGTTGGGTACATTATACCTTATGGGCTGTAGTTGAGTGGCACACTGAGTATGTGGGCTATGTGTCATTTGGGTTGTGTTTGGGGGTGGAGGTTGCTTGCATTTCTGCTTTGGAGGTCTCGGTTGTTTGGCCAGATTTTTACTGAGAGCCTCCGCGAATGAAGGTGTGTGTTTTGTGCTTCTGTGTGTGTGTTTTGGTGGTGTAGGTTTTGAGGGACTATGTGATCAGTGTGGTGCAGTGCAAGTGTTTACCTTCTCCTCTTGACTGTCTAGTCCAGTCTTCGGTGAAGAGAGCTTTGCTTCCAGTTTGGCTATATAAGTGCATCTCTCACAGGTAGTAGTGTTGAGTGGTAGGAGGAGAGGGTTGCCTGTGTACATGAGGCAATTGCTGTATTGTCCCAAGATGCCCAGATTCATCAGGTAGATAGGAGAAAACACTGGGAGCTGACCTTTAGACATGCCTGAATAGGTGCTTATTTATTAAGTACTAAAAACTGTTTTCCTCTAGATAAGTGAGGAAAGTTGAGTGTTGTAGCAACTTATTTAGTGCTTACAATGTGTTCTGAGCAAATGCTGAGCTCAAAGAAACAGATTTGAGTGCTAAAACTAAAAAGGTGGCTAGTTGCAAGGGAAAATTTGAACAACAAACTTTATGGCGCCAGGAATAGTTTAACCCTAGTTAAGTGGGGGGGGGGGCTCAGGAGCTCACAAACAGTCCTGGACACAGCAAATCCATATCTGGACAAGACCTGCCAGAGGAAAGGAGGGAAGCAAGCTTAGAATTTTTTTTTAAGTAAAAGTGGAAATGGAGAAAGCTGGAACAGAAGTTAATTTAAAGTTAATAATCTGAGTGGGTTGGCCTTCACAAATGTTCTCTATTAGATTGAATGAACTAAAGACACTAGACTGGGAGGAGTGTCACAGATCAAATATACAGTATGGTCGGGCAACTGCAAAGCCACCAAGTATAAGAACACCACAACACTAAGGAGGGTGGGTGAAAAAAATTACAGTTCCTAGCTGTAGCCACTAAATGAAAGTTTTAAACAGATCAAGGAGCAAGCAGACTCTAGAGAATGCTTTTAACTGTAAACATACAATTATAGTAATGCACACTATTACAGTTCCTAGCTGTAAAACACAGAAACCTCAAAAAATCAAAAATGCACAGAAAAGCTCGGAAAGAGCACCCACAAACAGAAAATACAGCTCTCAGTACGAAAAAGCAGTTTACAGTTAAGTAATTCAGTAAACATGCAATTAGAGTAATGGAACAGTATCTAGCAATGAAAAATACAATTAAAACAGTATAAAACAGTACATAAATGCAGTGAAACAATAAAAAAGCTTTATAACATTGCAAAATGTAGTAGATCAACTGTATAGCACAATTATAAGCATTTCAGAAGTGCAGTTCAGTGAAATAAGTGTAAGAAATAACTTATCCTGCTCTTGGAATCTTAAGGAATTTCCACTTAGTTTCAGTAATGCAGTTATAGTGCAGATAACAGATATCATTAGTAATAGATGAACATGTGTAGTGTTATGTTATCAAATACTGTCTACGGATAATTTAATCCACTTTTTGTTTGTTTTTTTGACCAGTTAAAAAAGTATTTACATTTTAAGAATATGATAACCTTAGGGGATTTTAATTACCCAGGAACTTTATGGAATGATCATGTAGCAAAATCTGTATTTGAAAGATAATTTACTAACTTGACTACATTTGTCAGTATGACACAGTTAGTTACAGAAAGAACTAGAGGTTCAAACAGATTGGATATAGTATTAACTACAATTCCGGAAAGTGTAAGTGATTTGAAAACTGGAACCAAACACTGTAAGAAACTTTCCACCAGGTGTTCTCAGTGGAATAACTATACAAAACTATACAAAAATTTGAAACAACATGAACCTAGTACTGGTATTAACTGTTATTAAACTTAAACTTAAAACCTAAAACTTAAAGATAAGTTGAATTCACAGTTATTTTATTAGTAAGTACAGATGAGTGATCCATCAGACTTAAAATTTAGTCTGATGGATCGCTTGTCTGTATTTACTAATAAAGGAACTGTAAATTCAACATATCCTGGATTGGATTTTTTACTTGATTTACTAAGGTTAAGAGATTTACTGGAGTAGACAGCTTCTTATTTTATTATTTTTTAAGTTTAAGTTTAGTAACAGTTATTACCAGTACTAGCTTCATATTGTTTCAAATCTGCAGAATATTTTTGTATAGTTATTCCACTGAGAACACCTGGTAGAAGGTTTCTTACAGTATTTGTTTTTTTCGACTAAGTGTGTGACACTTGGCTTCCTGAAACTTTGAGGGACTCTGCAGAATTTGTCTTGTTGATTTGAAAACTGGGCCTCTTAGATGGTATGACCACTACTCTTTGACTTTTGATCTTAACCTGTCATTATTCATAAAGAAACAAAAAAGATTTAAAAAGTTTAATATAGGTGATCTCATATATTGCTTACTAATAGAAAGCATAACAGATACAGATTGGACATCTTTTCTTACTTTAAGCTCCTCAGACTATGGCTATAAGAATTAAGAAGAAATTTTGTCCACTAGATCATTAGCTATTGAAACATGAAACTAGGGAAGGATTCCACTATCCTTATGTGAAGTAACAGAGAACTCACAAAGTTACTCAAGAAGACAAGAAGAAAGTATCATTTTATTAGAAATATCCCACCAGTATGAATTAAAGAATTCTTAATAGCATATGGAAGACACTTAAGAATACAATAAGACAAGCTAAAATTAATTTTGAAACTCGTTTGCAAAATAATCCTATGTTTAAAAACCTTTATATAAATATGTTAGTTCATTTAATAATGCTAAAGTGTTCCCCAGTATAAGGATTGAAGGTATATTAACATCACATCTACAAATCATAGCTAATACATTTAACAATTTTTTTTTGTTAATTTTGTACTAATACTACTGATAAGTCTAAAATTCCTATTACTGTGTATGGTCAGTGTCCCAGTTTTACTATAAACATGGTCAAAAATGCATTAAATAAAATTAATAAGACAACATAGGCCCAGATATGATCTCAGGGTCTCTATTAGTTAATATTAAAACCTTAATTACCCTAATATTGCATAGCATATTTAACTGGCTTCTAGAAAATAGTCTGTCTTTCAGCTTTTCCCGGTTAGGGGTCGCCACAGCGGAACTCCCATCCGCTAATGATTGGCAGTGACTTTTTACAGTGTCAAGTTGCCAGCCTGGCATCCAACCTTCAAGGAAGGCACACCCACGCACCTACCTGCATGTCTTTAAATTAATTCGACTGCGGGGAGGACATATAGACTCCACACAGAAGGCACTCCAGCCAATAATTGAACCAGAGAACCTCTTGCTGTGAGGCAACAATGCTAACCACTGCACCATCATGGCCTCAGCTTCTAGAAAAGGGTCTATATTACAACGTCGAACTTGTATAAGTTTGAACATTGTAATATCGATCCCAAAAGTCCGAAATCCAAAAATATCGAAGCCACAGCGCACTGATTTTTTTTCCCAGGGAAAAAAAAACTGGTGGACCATTTTTGGGAATTTGCTATTTCCTCCACTGTGGTGTGATCTCGGAGTTGGTATATTTAAGTAGGGGGTGTGCGGGAAGCAAAGCCCCCAACTTCAGTTTAAGGTTTTATTTTTTATTTTTTTTATTTGTCACGGAACAGCAATTTTTTTCCCTGGGAAAAAAAAATCACTGTTCTGTGTTTTCATTATTATTGGGTTTCGGACTTTTGGGTTTGATATTACAAGACATTCTATAACTATGTCAAGAATCTAAATGGCAATGCTCAGATCTGCTCCGAGCTAAAACAGAATGGCATTAAATATACTGATCCCAAGGATATTGCCAATATCCTGGCAGATCGATTCAGTGCCAACTTCACCCCCCTCTCACCCCCTAAATGGCTCATCTCAATACCGGAAGATTGCCAAATTCTGGTAATAATGGCCACACAGGTAAAAAAACGCACTCTCCAAAGCCAAGAATACAGCATCCATGGGGCTAGATGACATCCCGGGCTGTGTACTACATGAACTACAATATGAACTGGCACCTCACCTAAGTGTCATAGCCTCACCTCAGATTTCGTGCCGACTGAGTGGCGCAGAGCTACAGTTATCCCACTCCACAAGGGGGGATCCACCTTGGATCCTGGAAACTACCATCCCATCAGTCTGACGAGCCTTATCTGCAAGGCCATGGAGCTTATTATCATGGAACTTATAAACAAAGACATTGGCAACCTTCAAACACTGGACCCCACCCAGTTTGGGTTTGTAAAGGGCCGATCTTGTCTCCTAAACCTGATTAACTTCTTCGAATCAGTCTCCAGAGCCATGGACAAGGGTAAGGTGGTCCACACAGCCTATCTAGACCTTGCCAAGGCTTTTGACACCATCCCCCACTCTGGAATCATAGATAAACATACTAAGCTGGGCATTAATCCCTACGTCACCCAATGGGTTGCTAACTGGCTTACTGATAGAACCCACACTGTAAAAGTAGCCGACTCCAAATCCAGCTCCAGACAAGTGGCAAGTGGAGTACCTCAGGGTTCAGTCCTGGGACCGCTCTTGTTTGGCATCTACTTCTCTGAAGTACAGGCCAACACTAAGGGACTCTGGCTAACAAAGTTCGCGGATGACTGCAAACTGGGAGCCATTACTGAATCCCAAATGATGTGGATACTCTACAAAAGGGCCTTACAGAAACAGATGCTTGGTGCCAGAGCCATGTGCTCAAGCTCAATGCCAAGAAATGTATAGTTATCCCCTTTGGGAAAAAACATGTACCTGTGAATTACCATATAGGTGGCAGTACACTAAACACCGAAAGTGTGATGAGACTTAGGGACACAGGTGGACAGTGGTCTCACCTTCGATAACCACATCGCCACAACAGTCAGGAAATCCTTCTATGTGGCACATTTCATCACTAAGGACTTTTCATCCAGAAAAAAGGAGGTCATTGTCCCACTATACTCATCCCTCATTAGACCCATTATAGAATACAACGCCCCATTTGGTATGTACCTCTCAAGACATCCGCAACAACTGGAAAGGCCGCAGAAATACCTCACTAAAAGAATCACAGGCCTAAAGCAGATGCCCTACACTGACCGCCTTAAAAAACTCCAGCTATACTCTGTCACATATCGTCTACTCAGAGGCGATCTCTGCTTAACATACAAGGCCATGTCAAACCCAGAGCTGTTGGACATGCTACACTTAAAGAAATCCCAATCCCTCAGAGCCACACACTCCAGGGATCTAAACCTTGTCATCACAATAAACAAAACTTGCTGGAGGGATAGGTTCCTGACCCAGAGACTCCCCAGACTCTGGAATAGATTGCCCATACATGTCAAGCACAGTGCCTCTTTGGCCCTCTTCAAAAGGAACCTTGACGATTGGATGGGAGAAAGGAAATTCACCCCGGAAATCATGACAGTTGCCCTGCTAGACAGGGGTCCAGGGAAGTAAATAGTGTGGGAAGAAATAGCCAGGGAATTGTTATGGCTAGGCTTGTATAGGCCCTAGGGCTGATAGCCTAGTTCCAACCTATGAATCTATGAACCTATGAGCAACGATCGAACTTATGTTAGTTTGACATTGTAATATAGACCCTCTAGAAAATAGTAATGTTTCTTAATCATGGAAACTTTCACACATTACTCCACTATATAAAAAGGAGAGAAAGAAGTTAAAAACTATAGGCCTATCTGCTAGACTTCTATAGCTGAAAAATGTTTAGAAAGATGTGTAACTGCTTTAATGAACAAAACCAACACTAGTAGTGTGATTACTGATATTACAAACATGATTTTGTAAAAGAGAAATCTACTTCAAGTAACTTAATACGTTTTTATGAACAAATTAAGGCAGCCTTACATTTGGACTTGTTCTTAGTGTAATATACTTAGGCTTAGCCAAAGCCTTCAACTGTTTATCATTCTCATCCATTTATAAAAAATCCAATTATACCGAATACTAACTGTTACATCATTAGTTCAATAATGGAATGGCTACAGGACAGGAAGCAGCAAGTTAAATATTGGAATACATTAACTGGTTTTCTGCCTGTATCAGTGGGATTTCCACAGGGATCAGTGTTTTGGGCCCATACTACTAAATGCTCTCTCTCTCTTTTCAGCCATTAAAAGAAACAGAAATATGTGGATCCATAAGTACACAGATGATTGTAAGTTGGGATTTGTTATACAAAACAATAAAGGTTTTAAAGAATTAAATGCCTGCATGAAGTCTCTGGGAAACTGGGCTTCTGCTTCAGGTCTAAAATTTAGTTTAGACAAATGTAAAATGGATTTTAGTAAAAAAAATACAAAGGAACACAGTAAACTTAGATGAAGCAGAACTTACTAAAGTTTGCAATATAAAGATATGGGCATTACTATTACTTCTGATTTGTAATTCAGAACTCATGTAAATCAGATCAGTACTAAGGCTATGAAACTGATGGGCTATTTACTGATGAATTTAACCACCAGAGATACAGATTGCTTGACTACTGTTTATAAGACATACATAGGACCTATCACATAACATAACAGCCTGTTTTGTATCTACATTAAGAGTCAGGTGAAAACTCTTGAGTGTGCTCAATGCAAATTCACTAAAATAGCCACATAAACCTATACTCTTTAAATTATAGGTATATAACAGGAAACATTATTTTAGTGTAGAAAACCTTTAATGATGATATAATCCAAATCTTATTTAATATGGAGATGTACAAAATGATAAGGCACTAAAGCACAAAAATTTATAAGACTTACTTATGTAAAACCCGGTTAAGATATTAAGTTACAGCAAACTACATAGCAGTTTTATGAAATATCATACCTAGTGAAATTTGTCAGTCAACTACTTCAGATAGTTCTAAGGATAACATTGATGCTTGGGCAGGAGATATTATAGCAATAACCCACGCCTGGGTGTGGGTAATGCTAAATTTACCCACGGTTGGCGTGGTTTGGTCCCGAGGGCGAAGCCCGAGGACCAAACAAAGCCAACCGGGTAAATTTAGCATTACCCACACCCAGAAGTGGTTATTATATTATGACATTATTTAAGAAAAGAAACTATTACTTTTCTTAAATAATGGCATAATATAATGCCTGTTTACTGCCCTTCTGCAGATGTCTGGCATCATGGCAGTTCTGATGTACTGGGCGCCTGCGCAGTACATCATATCTGTGAGCAAAAGCAACGGAGAAAGCAAGATCTCCGTTGCTTTTAGTCTCGCTATGTTAAATGAGTTTAACATAGCGAGACAGTTTTAAAATAAGCAACGGACATCTCCGTTGCTTATTTTAAAACTGTCTCGCTATGTTAAACTCATTTAACATAGCGAGACTAAAAAGCAACGGAGATCTTGCTTTCTCCGTTAAACTTACTGCCTCGCTATGTTAAATGGGTTTAACATGGCGAGACAGCTAAAATAAGCAACGGAGATCTCCGTTGCTTATTTTAAAGCTGTCTCATGTTAAACCCATTTAACAT
This sequence comes from Protopterus annectens, assembly GCF_019279795.1. NCBI lineage: Eukaryota > Metazoa > Chordata > Ceratodontiformes > Protopteridae > Protopterus > Protopterus annectens. Next base: position 1,627,461,973 of record NC_056733.1, read on the forward strand.
AGCGACAGTGTTAAAAACTAGTTATACTAATGGAAAAAAGTCCGGGCGACCGGACCTTTTTCCATTAGTATAACTCGATTTACAACGGGCACGCTGGCTAATCAGCGTGCACGTTTTGGGGGGATCATGGTATAATAAATTAGAACCTTATATTATGGAATCAGTGTTCCTTGTCAGCCAATTAGCATGAACACTGTTAAAGTTCTTATGACCTATGACCCTTTTGATGATACAAAGAAGGACACTCAAGATGCAATACTTCAGAACAGAAGGAACTGTGACTGTTATGGGGGAATTAAGATGAATCCATCTTCCTTGCCAAGGGATATGGATGCTGAAAGCAGAATTTGAAAAGTTAGGAAGTATCCTTTGTGTCACCGTAACACCTGTGAGCCTGTCCCCTCAATGCTGTAGGACAATCAAAAAGGCTGATTTCTTTCAAGCTCCTTTTCTTGTGCTAGTAACTGGGATCTGCTCTAATAAGTACTGAGATGTCATTGAAGTTCTGCTTGCTGAAGAATAATATAACTGAATGTCCAGTTTCAGATGTTCACTGTTTCCGGCAAATCATGCTTGAATTCCAGCATTTGTTTCATATGCCATAGTTGTATCTCTTTCTGACATCTTCCAAATAATATCTCAAATAGTATCCAAGCTAAGGCTACTGCTATCATTTTCTTCTCACACAGTGAGGTGTACAAAGTCCACTTGAAGAAGTCAGTATTTTTTGAGCTGCCACATTTCCTGGACTTTGTATGGACATAGATGAGCTCCCAATGCATGGTTTGATATATTTGCTGTCTGTATTGCACAGGACATGGAGGCAAAGAAAATAGCATGTCCCAAGTTTGTTTGAGAGGCTCTGCCTCTAAAGGAATGCTTCTATAAAAGTTTGAAAGTACTGGAATCTTGTACTCCAGAGGACACATCTGCACTTACCTTGCATTTGGTAAAGTTAGAATGCAGACACACCATACATCCTTGAGGCACTGTCTCCCCTCAGTGGTGTGCAAGTTTAACACCTGTTTAATAAAATATCTTAGACAACTTTTATGGAAGCAGCTGCACTGCTATGTTCAGAGAAACCAGCAGAGAACATAGAATCTTCTAACATGGAAAGTTGACAGATAATAAAAATTGTAAGTATGAGATTTACACAGATCTAAGAATAGTTACAAAATCAACAAATTTAACAGTTAGCAACCAGCCAATCATTCAGACATGGAAATAACTTCTCTCTCCACTAGGTCCTAAACTCTGGGAATCTGTCCTATTCCATCTTAAACAAACAATCTCGTACCCAAAAATCCATTCACAATTAAAACACACCTCTGCAAAACAGCTAAATGCCAATGTCATGTCAAATCAATTCACAGGTGATTACTAAGCTAATGACCCTAGGGGAACTTTTTAAACAGAGCCATGCTTCTCAAATGTATCTGACAAGTTTTTTTACCCTAGCGTTGTATTAAGGGGTATATGCAGGCTTGGGCATGGGTGGTCAAGCATTTACAGGCTATTTCTGTCTATTAAAGTCATAAATGCCAGACCAGGGGTAACTTTCTGATTTCCAAGCCACTGCTTCAAGTTATACTTGAATTGGGTTAAGGAAGAACTCTGCTTCACATGGATGGGAAGCCTGTTCCAGTGAAGGGGTAGCTTCTGAAATATATACTTGTTTCTCCAACATATCTAGTTTATGATGCAGATGAGGTTTAGGTCCCTAGCTCAGGTAATTCTGATGTTGTTTGTCTTGCAGATGTGCAACAGGTTCTTCAGAGCGGGATCAAAGGATACTTTGTAGGCCAGGCATATATCGTTTCTCAGCAGTCAGTAGGAGACCAAGTACAGGGATAGAGTTTTGAGGCCTTCTGCATAGGACTTGTTGTTTATGCCCTGTATTAGTTTTCTGAGGAACCTCTGTGGATACTTCATTGTCTGATCAGTTACATACCAAAGATGGCACTGTATTCAATGATTGGTCTGATGAAGGTCGAGTACAATGAAACAATGACATCCTTGGACCTAGATGCCATACCCTTGCTTATAAATTGCACAGCATGGAATGATTTCCTTACTGCCATACACACAAATAATGGTTAAAGGCCAGGTTACTGTCTACATGCATTCCCAAATACCCGATCCCTGGGTCTATTCTTAGGGGCGTATTATCAATGTGGCAGTTTCCAGGTGTGGTCTTCTTACAAAGGATACTATTATGCACTCCTTGGCATTGAGTTTTAGGCAGTGGCTGCATTACTAGTTATTAGTTTGTGTCAGGCCTTCTTAGAGGGTATTTGTGTCCCTGGGGTTCATAGATTCATAGGACTATAGGTATATAGGTATATACTAAGCTAAACACCAGGGCCTTTATAAGACTAGCCACACAACCCAACCTAATTGTGTCCCCATGTAACATGGACATCTGTTTGGAGGGGTATGTTAGTCAGGAGGTTGCTAAATGTTAGTGGGGGTATGTTAGGTAGGGAATTTCTACTGTAGTCTTCTGTCTATCAGAGACATGGGGGCCAGACTGGGGGTGAATTTTTGATTTTCCATCTAATACCTCTGAATAGGATTGGGGTGGACCTCTGCTTCAGATGGCTGGGAAATCTATTCCAGAGCATGAGGATCCTTTCAGACACATATATGCCTTGCCATCATGTTCTATTTATGTCACAAGCAATGTTTAAATCCTTGAATCTAGTGTTTCTGTTTCATTTTGCTGATGTGCAAAAGGTCCATAAGGGCTGGATCTGAGGATGCTTTACATGTCAGGCATAAACTGTCTCTCAGTAACCTGTAGGAGACTGAATATAATGGCAGGGCTTTAAGGTGATCTGTACTGGACAATGTGTTACTACCCTGGATTTTCTTGGTGGGGAACCTCTGTGGGCATTCCGAAAATTGCATATGCCTGGTCAGGTGCATGCTGTTGGGGGAATTGTACTCAATGATGATTTTGATAAGGGCTGAGTAAAGTGGTACTATAACATCTTTGGACCTGAATGCCATACCCTTACTTATAAGTTGGGTAACATAGAATGATTTTATTACTATCTTGGCTACATGTTGGATGGGGGAGTTCTTTAACTGCAACTGCCTGCAAACATGGTCAGTCAGAGGACACTGACATTGGCTTTGACTTCAGAGAAATAGATGCCAAAATAGAGCAGTCCCAGCAACAAGCCTTAATAGACTCCTCTTTGTGGAGGTTTACTCTCCTAGCCTGACTTCTTGGGTCCTATCTCTGAGCCAGCGGAGTGGCACTTACTTTTGTTAGTTTGTCTGCAATGCCCAAAAGGGGTTCATAGGTGTATACTAGGCTAACGACCATTAGGGCCCTTATAAGCCTAGCTGTGTAACCTAAGTGTGACTCACAAATTTTATTTATGTAGGAGGTGATTTACTAACTGCTTTGGTCCATCAGAAACATAGCAGCCAGACCAAGGCTGAATTTCTGATTACCCATGCATTGGTCCATGTTGTGCTTAGATAGGGATAGGGAGGAACTCTACTTCACATGGATGGGGAGCCTCTTCCAAAGAATGGAAATTCTCTGAGAAACATGTCTGTCTCCAATGTGTCCTATTTATGTCACAAGCAAAATGTAGGTCTTTCTTTCTAGTAGTTCTAATGCTGTTTGTTTTCAGATGTGCAAAAGGTTAATCAAAACAGGGTCCAGAGATGCCTTGTATGTCAAGCAAAGACCACTTCTCAGAAGTCTGTATGATACCAAGTAAAAAGACAGGGCTTTGATGTGATTAGTGTAGAACATTATATTTACTCCCTGTATTCCTTTTGTAAAGAACATTTGTGGATGTTCCAGTTGAAACATGTGTGTAGTCAGGTACATACCAAAGGGGGCATTATGCTCTATAATGGGCCTGATGAGGGCCGAGTACAGTAGTATGATGACTACTCTGGACCTAGATGCCATACCCTTACTTATAAGTTGAGCAATATATAAGGATTTTTCTTAATACCTTGGACACATTGTTCAAAGGCTAGGTTAATATCTATATGAGTTCCCAGATCCCTGACTACCTAATCAACTTTTAAGGGTGTTTTATTGATGATGTAGTTACCTGAAGTGGCGGACTTTCCAAAAGGTTCTATAATGCATTTCTTGGTAATGAGATTTAAGCCATGACTTTGGCACCAATCTTTTTTTTGTATTAGATCTTCTTGAAGGGTGTTCTTGTCTTGGGAAAATTCAATGACTGCTCCCAGTTTGCAATCATTTGTGAACTTGTTAGCCAGGGGCCTTTAACATTGGCTTTGTCATCTGAGAAGTAGATGATAAAGAATAATGGGGCAAGCACAGACAGAGCCCTGATGAACTCCACTGTTGACTGGCCTCTTTGTGGAGGTGGCCCCACTGATTCTAACCTCCTGGGTCCTATCAGTGAGCCAGCTGCTCTCTAACATGTTATAAAGGGGTTTATACCTAGTTCCATAAGTTTGTTAATAATGCCTGAGTGGGGTATTGTATCAAATGCTTTAGCCAGATCTTGGTAGGCAGCGTGCACTGTTTTCCCCTCATCCATTGGCTTAGTGACATTTTCAAAGAAGTCAGCAGATTCAGTAAGCATGACAAAGCCAAACTGGGATGGATCCACTGTCTGGAGGTCTCCTATGTCCTTGTTGATAATTTCCATGAGAATTCTTTCCATGGCTTTGCAAATAAGACCAGTCAGACTAGTGAATCTGCAGCTTGGAAGATCTGTTGAGGATCCGCCTTTATGAAGGGGATGACTGTCACAGTCCTCCATTAATATGGTACAAAGCCCATTTTAAGACTATAGTTAACTAATGACTCCAGGGATCCTGATAAGTTGTATTTTAGACTATTCAGGATGCATCCTGGGATGTTATCCAGGCTCATTGAGGATGTGTTTTTGGCTTTATTGAGTGCAGCCAGAACATGCTCCCTAGTTAGAGTTGGAGGGGGTTATGTTTGAGGGTATTTCTGGGCAGATGGTTGTAGGTGAGAGGGAGGTAAAGTTGGAAATGAATTTGTCCACTAACAAGATCACCATATCCCCAGTCTTGGTGAATGTGGCACCATCAATCACCAGTTCAGCACATTGCTGTGTGCTGCCCTTGAGGCTTCTGACATAGCTGTAGAAGGCCATATGGTTATCTTTCACCTGGAAGGATATCTTAACCTCAAAGTTGGCATTGCTTGACCTAAGTAACCCTCTTAATTGCCTATTTACTTTGATAAAAACGTTTTTACCTTTATGGGAATATCACTTCTTGATTTTTGCCATATTTTTTTCCTTTTGTTGTATATCCTGTTTAATTTGGCATGCCACCAAGGTGGTTTGTTTCTAGGGCTATTCCTGGTCTTAGTTCTGGTAGGTTCAGCACCCTCTATGCTAACATTGACATGAATATACAGAGTTTCTGAGAGCAATTCAGCATAGGCTGCTGTGTTCTCAGGGTTTGGAGGGGCAATGCATTTTGCCAAACCATCACTTAATAACGGGCAACTTGCCTTGGGAAAGTTCCTGTTACTGGGTTTAATGGGATTACAGAGTTGATTTTGATTTTGAAGGCTACAGTTTTATGGTCGGACTTTACAAAGTATGAGACATTGGAGGGGGGTCAACATTCTCCCATATTTGTGAGCATGAGGTCCAGTATGTTGGAGGCTCTAGTAGGAGTATTCACTATTTGGTCAAGAATGTTTGTATTTTTGAAGTCCAGGTACCCCTGTACCTGTAGATTTGATGCTGTGTAGGATTCCAGTTTATAGAGTGGTAATTAAAGTCTCCCATGATTACAGTGTCAGGTTGGCTGGTAGGTGTCTCTAATAGGTCCAAGAATGCATTGTGAGTTTCTTAGGATGTGGAGGGTTACCTATAGCTGGCTATGATATAGTACGGGATTTTGTTTATGGTGATCTGCAGGTGGAGGAACTTCAGCACATTATCTCGTTTGACCACCCTACAGGTATGTTAGTTACTGATGTATATTGAGACACCTCCTTCTTCAGCCCTTGTCTATGCAGCTACTCTTCTAAAAGTGTGGAAGGCACTGAAACCTTGCAATGTCTGTGTACACTCTGCTGCTTTAAACCATGTCTCAGTAACTGCACAGATGTCTGTATTCTCAAGTATGAGGAGGACTTGGAGAGAGTGTAGTTCTTTAGGCTCCTTGCATTGAGCCATAATACCTTGAGGCTCAGTTAAGTTGATTTTGTTCTGCCAGTAGATTTGTCAACTTGGTATTGCCTAAAAAAGGCACTATGGTAGTGGATAAAGTTTTAACCAGTATTCGAAAACCTAAAGGGGAAGGGTGCAGACCATCCTTGACATGCTGCTAAATATGGAATCCCATTAGAGTGACACCAGAAAGAGCCAGTTGTTGAAATCAATAATTTTTTTGCTTATATTGTGGCATCATCCTCAATCATGGTAATATGCCACTCAATGCTAGTCTTATACCATACACACACACACACAGTCTGAAAAGCTCCATAATGTCTCTCTTCATGTAGTCCAGGGAGGGACATCTCAAGCCATTTACATCTGCATGGACTGTGATGAATCATACTGCTTCCTGTGGCATAATGACTTTAGTGATTACATCATTTTGTGGATCTTGGCTCCAGGTAAGCAGATAATAGTTAACTTCTCCCTGTTCGGTCTGGTTACAGGGGCATCAGTATATTGTACAATGGAGTCCCCTATGACGAGAGTTCCAGGAAGTGTGTTTGGCTGCCTTAGGAACTTAGTGTTTGGGGGTTCACTGAGTGACAGCATGTGTGGTGTTAGGTGTTGTTTTCTTGAAGTGCCCTTTGGTTGCTGAGGCATATCTTTTGGAAACAGGTGGTCTAGGCAATCTGTTGTTTAGGAAGATTGCTTTTAAGTGCCTCAGTATACATTAGTCTAAGTGTGCATTGGGTGCTGTGTGAGGCATGTTTTGTATGTGTGGTTCTGACAAACTGATGTGCACTTGTATGCAATAGTTTAGTGCTGTGTGAGGCATGTTTTGTGTGTAGGGGGTTCTGACAAACTGATGTGCACTTGTATGCAATAGTTTAGTGCTGTGTGAGGCATGTTTTGTGTGTGTGGTTCTGACAAACTGATGTGCACTTGTATGCAATAGTTTAGTGCTGTGTGAGGCATGTTTTGTGTGTAGGGGGTTCTGACAAACTGATGTGCACTTGTATGCAATAGTTTAGTGCTGTGTGAGGCATGCTTTGTGTGTAGGGGGTTCTGACAAACTGATGTGCACTTGTATGTGATAGTTTAGTGCTGTGTGAGGCATGTTTTGTGTGTTTGTGTGGATTTGACAAATTGATGTGCACTTGTATGCAAGAGTTTAGTGCTATGTGAGGCATGTTTTGTGAGGTTTTGACAAATTGATGTGCACTTGAATGCAATAGTTTAGTGCTGTGTGAGGCATGTTTTGTGTGTGGGTGGGTTTGACAAATTGATGTGCACTTGTATGCAATAGTTTAGTGCTGTGTGAGGCATGTTTTGTGTGTGTGTGGATTTGACAAATTGATGTGCACTTGTATGCAAGAGTTTAGACTCCAGGATCATTGTGTAAGTACACCCTTTGCTACTCTGTCTGCTTCTTTAAGGATTAAGTAGTTGTCAGTAAACGAGACAATTGCTACATTGTCCCAAGATGCCCATATCAACCACGATGGCTATAGAGAGGTTAGTAAATGGCTTAGCCATACTGTCCAGTCCTCTGATTTGTGAGCAACAGGGGGGGTTGGGGTTAGAAGGCTATTGAGGGTGATTTGATAGTGTAGACTAATAAGGCTGCTTTATTGGGGCAGATTATGCTAAACAGTACTAAATTATACTAACTTTAAATATCTACACAATATGGAATTCTACTAAATCTGTAGGTATTGCCACTCAACACCCAACTAGCTGCTCTAAGCTTGTTGGTGCACAAGGAATTTGCTGCTTTACAGGCTACATTTTTATGGGCCATTCTACGTGGAAATTGTTGCTTTCTAGGTGTTTGCCACTGTACAGGGCACAGCTAAACTATGCAAACGTGCAACATTTATAGTAGCACTGAAAACTAAGTAATGAGTCCTCTGGTTAATAAAGTGTTTGCACTACAAGTCCTTTTGTGTATTTCCCAACTCAGATAGACCAGGCAAACACCTCCTACCACAAAATGCATAAACCCAGTCCTGCTGATGTAAAACACAGTAGAAGAGATCCACAAGTGCAATGCTAGCACAAGCCACTTAAACAACTAGCTGGAAATCCTTTGGCTGAAGGCAATTTCAAGACAATCTTAAAGCAGTAAAAGTGAGAGGAAGAGCATTTTTTTACAAAATGTTCAGTGAAATGTAAACATTAAAAGCAGGAAACAGTAGCGATCACTCAAAATAAAGTACTATTTAGCGATCAAAGGTAATTAACTTTGCCTGGATGGCATCGGATACAAGTAAAACACTTCTGGAAATCAGGCTAGGACTCCACGCTTTGCTGAACCCCAGGAAAATAAGCAGGAGAAAATATGTAGTAAAGGAGCTTTACTCATGAGCAATACTAATTTACTTCATAAGCACTCAGTATCGTGGATCTATGGAAAATGAGTGGGAAAAGTGCATACATACTGATACAACAGTCAACAGCAATGAAAGAGGGGAGGAAGGTACTTTGGATATCAGATTATCATAAGGACTGGAGGGCAGAGATACAACCTTATAAAATAACATCAGAAAAAGGGTGGGGGGGTTGGGAACAAATTAAGGAAAGAATAGTTGTGTAAAATCATACCATAACCATAGATGCCCTTCTCTTCCATGTTGCAGTATTCTTGGTGTGTATACAAAAGCTTCAGCTTGGCTGCTGTAGTTGCATGGGACATTATATGCAGGGCCATAAACCAAGGGCCTTAAATGTGACGTCTGCACACACAGACCTCAGAACTTGAAAGCCCAGCAGGATTGTCGAAATAGAGTAGCAAGTCATGTCAGCCATAGGATCAAAGAGCCATTTGGTGGTTAAATTGGTCATAGGGTAGGGTATAACCACCAGGAGACCTAAGACAGGTCAATAATGAGAGAGAGATAATAGAGAAGGGGGGTTAGGTGGGTGGAAAAGAATTCTTCAACATGGAAGAGAAGGACATAGTACAGTTTTGTACCTACCATAAATGTAGATGTTCGAGTGTATACCCTGCTGCAGTCATCACACTTGGGTTATCCTGTCGTCAGGCGGTCCCGCAGTCAGCCTGAATTCCAAAGTCTTGGTCAGGCATCGGTTGCTGTCGCTTCTTCCTGACGTCAGTGCGCCAGGGGTATATAAGAGGCATCCAACACCATTTTCTTCAGTTTTTCTTGCCCCAGATGTCAGGTGCCCCCCCAAAAGTTGGTCAGTAGATAGTACCAATAATAAAAGCTTAGCACAAACAAAACATCCCTCCAGCTATAAGCAAATACACCACAAAGGTTGTAAAAGATTTTAAGGTATTGAAAGGTTTTAGTTAGGTCAAAGGGGATGGAGGGAGGGTAACCTGGACTGCAGCAGGGTATACACTCGAACATCTACATTTATGGTAGGTACAAAACTGTACTATGTTCATCGTGTTACCCTGCTGCAGTCATCACACTTGGGTAGAATCCCAAAGCTAAGGATGGGAGGTGGAGTCAAACAGGGTTAGAGGAGGCTAGAAGGCCTTGCAAAACTGCAGTGGCGAAGCCAGCTCTAGTCTTAGAGTAAAGTGGTAAGTGATAGTGTTTGGTGAAGGTGTGTACTGAACTCCAAGTTGCAGCTTCCAGAATATCCTTGGTTGGCACCCTCCTGAGGAAGGCTGTAGATGTAGCTGCTGCCCTGGTGGAGTGGGGCCTTATACTAGCAGGAACTGGTTTTCCATGATGGGTGTAGCAAAAATGTATGCAATGTCCTATCCATTTGGAAATGGTCTGTTTTGAGATAGCCTTTCCTTGTGATGCTGTAGCATAGGATACAAAACGTTGGTCAGATTTTCTGAAAGCCTTAGTTTTATCCAAGTAGTAACGTAGTTGCCTGTGAATGTCCAAGGAATGCAGGAGTCTTTCTCCTTTGTTCTGTGAATTTGGAAAGAAGGTGGCTAAGTGGATGGTTTGATTTAGAGCCACACTGGATACCACCTTTGGCATAAAAGGAGGGGTTAGTTCATAGAGAAACTCTGTCTTGATGAAAAATTAGGAAAGGCTCTACTGCCATTAGTGCCTGTAGCTCTGAGACTCTTCTGGCTGAAGTAATTGCTACCAGCAGGGCAGTCTTCCATGATATAAACTTTAAGTCAGCTGAGAAAGCTGTCTCAAAAGGTGGCAGCGTAAGTTTTTTCAGAACAAAATTTAGGTCCCACGTTGGTGTTGGTGCTCTCCTGGGAGGCCTAATGTTTTTTGCCCCTCTGAGATATTGCCTTAGAAGTGGATGTGAAAATAAGGGAGGATCCGTGTTGTAGTGAGCTGAAATAGCTGAGACGTGGATTTTAATAGATGAAAAAGAAAGTCCTTTGTGTAACATCTCAGTTAAATATTGTAGAATCTGAGGCATGTCCGGCTGAAGGGTATTTTGGCCTTTAGCTTGGTTCCAGGCACAACATTTTTTCCATTTGTCTGAGTAGGCTTTTCTGGTGCTGGGCCTCCTGGCCTCCAGAATGACATCCATAACAGCTTGTGAAAGAGGGGCTGGCTGGTTGCTTAGGTGATGTGCCATGCAGCCAAATTTAAGGTTTTGAGCTGGCTGTGTAGAATCTGACTGCCTTGCTGTGTGAGTAGATGAGGAATTTGTGGTAAAATCCATGGTGGGCCCTGGACCATGTTCCTTAGTAGTGGGTACCAGTGCTGGCATGGCCAGTCCGGGGCAATGAGTATCATTCAAGGTCTCTCCATCCTGACTTTCAGCAGCACCTTTGTGAGAAGGGGCAATGGAGGAAAGGCATATACTGTCAGCATTTTCCAACTGAATGAGAGTGCGTCCACTTTCCAAGCTTGACGGTGAAATCTCCTTGTGCAAAATTTTGAAAGCTAATGGTTTTGAGGGTTGGCAAACAGGTCTATGTCTGGGCGCCCCCATTTTTGAGTTATCATTGCAAATACTTGTGGATCCAGTTTCCACTCGTGGGGATCCATGATATTTCTGCTTAGGTCGTCTGCTAATGTGTTCTTTTTTCCTGGCAGGAATTGAGCTTGTAATTGAACTTGGTAAACCAGTGCTGTGTTCCGCAAGGTCATTGCTTGCCTGCATAGAGGGTAGGAGTGTGTACACCCCCTTGTTTGTTTATGTACCACATTACTGTGGTGTTGTCTGTCCTTATTATAAGCTGTCCTGGATGTAAGAGGTCCTTGAAGGCTGTCAGAGCATTCTGTACAGCTAGCATTTCTTTTTGATTGATGTGCAGATTCCTTTTATCTGCAGTCCATATGCCTTGAATGCACCGTCCTGCCATGTGTGCCCCCCAGGCATAGTCCGATGCATCTGTTGTCATAGTTTGCCTGGCTGGGGGTAAGGTGAAAGGCTGACCCTTGTTGAGGTGACATGCCTGTGACCACCACAGAAACTCCTGTTAAAGGCAGGGAATGAGAGGTATCATTGTTTCCAAGCTGTGGCTGTGTTGAGTCCATACGCTTTTCAGGTACTATTGAAATTTCCTCATATGCAGTTTTGCAAATGGTATTAGTAGTATACAAGATGCCATGAAGCCCAAGGCCTGCAGAATTTTTCTTGCAGGGAGTTGGGTCTTTGTTGCCATTATTTTGAAGTATTGAGTTAGTTGTTTGTCTGACGTCAGATAAGCCATCTGGGCCGTTGTATTCAAGCTGGCACCCAGGAATGTCATATTTTGTGAGGGCACTAGTTTTGATTTCTTTTCGTTTACTGTGCACCCTAGGCAACTTAGAAGGTGTTTTACAAAAGTCAGATGTTGTAAGAGAATGTCCTTGCTTTCTGCTTGGATGAGGCAGTCGTCCAGGTATGGGTATATTTGAATTCCTCTTTGTCTGCAGTATGCAATTACTGGTGCCGGGCATTTTGTGAAGACCCTGGGTGCAGTAGATAAGCCAAAGGGCAGCGCAGAGAATTGGTAATGGGTTGAACCTGCAATGAAACGGAGGTATCTTCTGCAATTTTGTCTGATAGGGACATGCAGGTATGCCTCCTTGAGGTCCAATGTTACTAGCCAAGCTTTCTTGCCCAACATGGGAAGAAGCTGTTGTAGTGTTAGCATCTTGAATTTGGGTACTTGCAAGAAGGTGTTTAGAATTGAAAGGTCCAGAATGGGTCTCCAAGCATTGTCCTTTCTGGGGACTAGAAAGAGCCTTGAGTAAAATCCTTGGCCTTGCTCCTGTGTAGGTACCGGTTGAATGGCTCTCATGTCCATGAGAGCTGTAATTTGTTTTTGTGCCTCTGCCCATTGATTTTGTGGCAAGTTTGGCATTCCTTTTATCCTTGGCAAGGTGTGGAAATGGAATCTGTATCCTAGTGAGATAATGTCTAGGACCCATTTGTCCTTTGTGACGATGCGCCAGTTGTCTATAAAAAATGCTAATTTTCCTCCCAAGGGAGCTGCCAAGAGTTTTTTGCTTGGCAGTTTGAGGTTTAAGTCATTGCGTTTGTCTCCTAGCAGTTTGGGACCTGTCTTCTCCTCCCTTCTGTGTTGCAGTGCCCCATTGGAAACGTTTGTAAGGGATTTGTGCTTGTCCTCTGCCCCTTGGGCATATGTATTTACCCCTCTGTGGTCTGTCAGAAGCTGGAAAGGACCAATTTTTTGCTGGCCAATTTCTGCTGAAGCGTGGGGGTTGTACCTGTAAGAAATCTTTGACCGTCTGCATAGATTTTTGCCTTATCCTCCATTTTCTTTAAAACCTCTTCTGCTTTAACCCAAATAAGACATCCTGCTGTAAGGGTGCATCTAGTAACTTTGCTTTAACATGATCAGGCAGAGTTTGTTCCTTTAACCAAGCATGCCTACGTACAACAGACCCAGTAACAGCTTCTCTACAGGAAGCTTCCAAGGAATCAAATCCACATTGTAAAGTATGTTTGCCCACCTGTTCAGCTGCATGCAACAGATCCTGCATTTCTTTGAATTCAGACTGTTGAGGGCACGTGCTCATCTTTTGTTTTATTTGAGACATTAGGAATTGCTGGTATTTCAGCATGTGAAATTGACAATTTAGTGCTCTCATAGCTAGAGTAGCTGAGGTGTAAACCTTCTTCCCCCACCTATCTAGTGCTCTGGAGTCCCTTTCAGAGGGTACAGGATTTTTAGCCATAGAAGCCTTAGCCCCTTTGGGACCCTGGGAGATAGTCTCTGGGTCAGCAACAGGGCTTTTGTTAAGGAATTTGTGTGAGTCAGGCACTCTATAATATCTATCTGGTTTGGCTGGAGCAGGAGGCAGAGAATCTGGATTTAGACTAGATTCTAAGTAAACATCATCCACAATGTCTAAAACTGGAGGGATAGCAAGTGGTCTGTGCTGGGGGAGTAAAAGAAACTCTCTGAGCCTTTTCTTTGAGTCGGAGTAGTCCTGACCTTCCCAGTGGAAATGTTCCCTCATGGTATGTAAGGTTTCCCCAAAGGAATTGTCTTCAGGGGGGGAAGCTGAGGGAATGGAATCTTCAGCATCAGAATCTTCATAAGGGGGAAAGGAGTAATCCTGTTCCTCAGAGGAGCCTGAGGAAATAGACACTTGATCAGAGGAAGCATAATTCTCCTCTTGTCTAGGCCTTTTGTCTGGGGGGGGGTTGGGAACCCCTGATTAAAGAAATCAAACCTTCAGCCATTTTAAGCATCTATTTCTTAGGCATGGGGCCTTGAACTGGAGACTGTTGTGCAGTCTTTTTTGGTTTTAGAGGAGTCTTAAGCTTAGCATAAGATTTTATGGTGAGAGTAGTCGGTCTGAAGACATCTTCTATAACCGAAGGTGTTTCCGCAGCACCGGCTTCTCCTTCTGCAATGTTGTCGGTAGGGCCTAAGAAAATGGCTGCATCGGCCTAGAACTCTCTGCTTGAGAATCCGAAGTGGTCTGGGGTTCCAATTCTGCAGTTGTCAGGGGCTGTGTAGGCGCCTCACTGATAACCGGAGAACCGGCGACCAGCCCAGCCGAGGTCTCGGAGTCTGGCTTGGATCTAGGCTGCCTGTCTTTATCTTTGTGTTTTTTATGCACGCCAGTAGTCGGTTGCTCCGACGGCATAGTGTAATTAAATTTCCTACTGAAGTAGTGTCATGCGAAATCAAAGCGTCGCTTAATAGTTCGCTTATTGAGCCTAGCACAAAACCGACAACCAGTGACGTCGTGGTCTGGGCCTAGGCAAGGTATACAATAAGAATGAAAGTCCTTATGAGGTATTTGCTTCCCACAAGAAATGCAATTGTTAACTTTTTCTGACATCAGACTGAGGCAAGAAAAGGTTCCCCAATGGGGTACTTAGCTTTGAAGACTTGGGACTGAAATTCAATTCGAAAATCTCAGGTGTCGGCTGACCGGCACTTGCGAACTGCTTCTGCTTCGGGCACCGCACGGCAAGAAAGACTGAAGAAAATGGCGTTGGATGCCTCTTATATACCCCTGGCGCACTGACATCAGGGAAGAAGCGACAGCAACCAACGCCGGACCAAGACTTTGGAATTCAGGCCGACTGCGGGACCACCTGACAACAGGATAACCCAAGTGTGATGACTGCAGCAGGGTAACACGATGAACATCTATGGTTATGGCAAGATATTACACAACTATTCTATGTCCTTCCATTCCTATGTCGCAGTATTCTTGGTATAGGAGAGTACCACAGCTTAGACGGAAGGAAGGGAGGAGGTAGAAGTGGCTAATTCCACAAAGCCCTGCAGAATTGTTCTGACAAAACCTGCACATGCTCTGGAGACATAGTCTAGCTTGTAGTGTTTGGTGAAAGTGTGAATGGTGGACCATGTGGCTGCTTCCAGGATGGATGCAGTGTCCAGGCCTTTTAACTCATTCACTCCAATGGAGCTCAGGAAGTTTGCAATGTAACTTCCAGTGGGCGGAGCCTAAGCCTTTTGACAGAATCAAATTATGTCCTCACATTTCAAACATTCATATTTCTGGAAGCATAGGGGTTATGAAATAAGTATAAACGTCAGACTCTTCAGCACAAACTATTTTTATAGTGGTAGTATTCTTTAGGTTCTAGGTCTTAAACTGAATTTTATAAGTCACAGTAAACACAGTCCCCAGGATTCAGGAAGCTGCATTTTCCATGCAGGAACAGTGTAGGAGCTCCTGCATGGAAAATGGCTGCCAAGCGATTCAGGATAGTGTCGTTTTCAAGTGCACCAGTGGTCCTACACTGTTCTAGCAAGGAAAACTGGCAAATATGCAAATCATCTCATTTGCTGGTGAAACCCATGCAAATGAGGTGATTTAACGATTCATCAAGCTGCCAGATCTTCGTGCTAGAACAGTGTCAGTGCAGAAATGTATTCAGAAAATAACTGAGTACGTTTCTGCAACTGACAAAACGGAGGCATGACAGCTCGTGAAAAAGCATGTATTATGTACATTAGACATGCCAATGGCCAAATATAAGGCCACTGGCAATAAAAAATGATGAGTTATTATGAAAATTAAACTTTTTTTGGCCGATCTCAGCCATTTAAGGATAGGGCAGTGGCGCGCAAATGGGATTGTGCCAAAAATTAAAAAAAAATGTGAAAACTCAATTTTAAGTTAGAAATCAAATAAAATGTTGCTTCACAGGTAAACGCTCCTGCTCAGAAAAATATAAAATGGAAATATAGATGAAAAACTTGTACTGAGCAGGAGTGAAAGTGAGAGAATAACAAAAGATAATAGTCCCAGATGTAAAATCCACGTAATATATTGCAGACAGAAACAAACGGATAAGCGCTTTCGCTGTATCAGCTTCTTCAGATCCATGAAACAAACATCTAATGCAGACTTATTATATATTGAAAGCACACAAATACAATTAAACAATTAACCTATCAAAAAGTTGATCCAAAACAGAATTCTATTTAAAGGCATAACATATTGTGAAGAACTGGAGTTAGCTCACTGCAGAAGTATAAATGCATAAAATAGCTTAAAACATTCAATAAAATAACTTAAAACATATCATAAAATATATGAAATAGTACATGAAAAAATTCCATATATTAAAAAATATAAAAAACTCTGAGGCATAAGGACATAACATAGGCATACTCATATTAATAATTACATATTTCATGTACTATTTCATATATTTTATGATATGTTTTAAGTTATTTTATTGAATGTTTTAAGCTATTTTATGCATTTATACTTCTGCAGTGAGCTATCTCCAGTTCTTCACAATATGTTATGCCTTTAAATAGAATTCTGTTTTGGATCAACTTTTTGATAGGTTAATTGTTTAATTGTATTTGTGTGCTTTCAATATATAATAAGTCTGCATTAGGTTCATGGATCTGAAGAAGCTGATACAGTGAAAGCGCTTATCCGTTTGTTTCTGTCTGCAATAAATTACGTGGATTTTACATCTGGGACTATTATCTTTTGTTATTCTCTCACTTTCACTCCTGCTCAGTACAAGTTCTTCATCTATATTTCAATTTTAAGTTAATTCTGCATTTTGCCATTATAGTCAATGGCATGCAGAATGTAAACAATACCAGGGAGCACTGGTTGCCAAGGGGAAAGGGTCCATTTTAGTGCAGTAACTAACAACCTACACACTGGGGTATGCAAATGAGGGGAGTTATACTGAATCACATATTTCTTTAAAGTGTCAGCTTGTACCTAACCGTGTAGGTGCAGCAATACAACAGTGCAAGTGTAAGAGCTGAATGACTTCATAAGGGGGTGTGTCCTGCTTGCTGTAAGCTCATTGGAGCTCTGTGGCCCGTGTTTGCTCTTAGCTAAGCACAGCTAAGGAAGGGGGTATGTCAGATGTGCCAGAGCAGTGTGTACATAACCTAAACGGGTGTGTGTGTGCCGTGCACCGGGTTTTAAACAAAAAAAAAAAAAAGAAAAGAAAAAAAAAGAGGAAATGGCAGCACTGTTTACATTTCAGCACTAGGTATGCGCAGTGTGCCTCAGGCTTAAATAGGGAGGAATTGGGAAGGGGAAAGTGCAGTAAGAAAGCAACCAAGGAGAACCAGCATAGCTGGCAGGTGGAATGTATCAGAATCAGCCAATTACAAATGCAGCAGCCCAGCACACTACTATAAACTATGCAAACACCCTACAGACTGTTTTTTCCCACAAACTCTACACCACCAGTGTACACAGATGGGGAATTTATACCTAGAAAAACTAACTAAAAATGTTAGAGGCTGCTGCTGCTTTACTCCATCAATATGTGCTAGAACTGAGGGTGGTGAGGAGGAGAATGCTGACAACCAACCCACAGTGAGAAGGATGAGAAGAGTCTACAGACCCAAGGTAACCTACCAGGGCCTACATGAGCTGGAGATAGTGGAGCACTATAGGGTGGACATGGACATTCTACAGCAAATCACTGTGCTGTGCCAGCCACGCCTCACACACAGAACTAACAGAGGGGAACCCATCCTGGTGGATACCAAGGTATGTGTAGGCTTAAGAATGCTAGTCACAGGTACCTTCCAAAGACCAACTGGGGATATCATGGGGGTCTTACAAGCATCAGCATCCAGGGTACTCCACCAGTTCCTGGATGCCATGACACCACATGCCAATGAGCACATATATTTCTCCACCACCCGTGAGGTGTTGACAAGAAGTATGAGTCTCTTCCACCGTATAGCAGAATACCCTGAGGTAGTTGGTGCGATAGACTGCATGCACATCCACATCAAAGCACCATGCGGTGAGCGAGGTAGGGTCTACATAAACTGCAAGGGCTTCCCCTCCATCAGCTGCCAGGTCATGTGCAATGCCCAGGGCATTATCATGAATGTGTGTGCTGGCAGTCCTGGAAGCTATCACGACTCCCACATCTGGCATTGCTCAAAGCTTTATCTGGCATTTGCCGGGGGGACATCCCATATGGCCATCTAGTGGAGGATGCTGGCTATGCACTGGAGCTGTGGCTGATGACACCCATCAGAAATGCACACACACCCGAACAAAAACACCATAATGAGGCACACATACAAACCGGGATTATTGTAGAGCATGTGTTTGGAATGCTCAAGTCACGGTTCCGCTACCTTGACATATCCAGTGGAGCCTTGCAGTACTCTCCAGCTACATGTACACAAATGTTCATAGTATGTGCCATGCTACACAATATGATAATGCAGAAACAGCTGTAATAGGAAGAGCACGGGGCAGGGCCACACAGCTCCCCACCATTGCCAAGGCCAGCACAGGCACACAGGGACTTGGAGGAGGAACATCCTGAGCCTGCCCCTGTAGGCAGAAGGAGGTGTGCCCATTATGCCCATGCCTTGGCAAAGAGGCAACGCATAGCACACACACTGACACTGTAGGGACCCAGGGACTGATAAATCTCTCTGACTCGCACATACAGTAAAAGGGATGCCAAACATGACACTACCTGTGCTTTACCATGTATAGGGAGTGCACTACGTGCATTCAACATAGTCAGCTCTCCAGCACCATCCACAATACTGGCCCAGCAACAAGATAAGTCACCCTTCCATTCAATTACTGAATGGAGTAGTATGTTCTCATAGTTGTATGTATAATATGGATGCAAGCATGCAAGGGAATTGGGTGGCTGAATGGGATAGCAGCAGACAGCTGACAGCTATATGGGACAGCAGGAAATTCATAACAAATACTGGTGTCAACATACTAGGCAGTACTGCACAAGGTGACAACCCCCACTGCAGTACATGTGATGGCCCAAATAACTGTGGGTGTCAATAGGTCACACACATCGATGTCAATGAGGGTCACATACCCACCACCAGCCTCACCCAGCAGGACAGGTGTAAATGACCATAAAGAAAGGCCAGGCTAAGGCCCCAAATGATGGTAATAGTGAACAGCCCCCCACCAGACCTACACAGACATACTACAACAGGTCTGGCAGTTGCATTTCAGTTCTGAAGGGTAAGAAGTCTGAAAATGAAATTTATGCCATTCAGATCTAACATGTGTACTCTACTGGTAGGCCTCCTTTCTGCATGATAGGTCACAATACAGAATGAAATGGAAGCCAACAGAGTAAACGAAGTATCAGCACAGTCAATGCAAATGTTTAAAGTCTTCAGGTGTGCACCCCCCCCTACAATCCCACGTAGAAATGCAGTAACATGCAAGTTTGAGGAGTAATATCACTGGAGGACAGATTGCCAGAGCTGTCCCAATCTATATTTTGCATGTGTACAATATGCAGGGGTCAGTGTGGTAAGTTTGTTCTGTGTTTAATATTGCCTGGAAGTGGTCAGCATGTGGGCCTGGATGATTGTGTCTCAGTGGCCTAGGTACAGTACAGGGGTTGATAGGGCCATGTTCCAACAACTGCAGTGTCAATCACACTGCTTCTCAGCTACACCCATGTCAGCAGTTGTACATACTCACTGTCCAGATGTCAGTATCTGTTGCCATTGGAAAGCTGGACATGTCATGAATGGGTGTCCATACATAGAAACAGTACACAGGTGGAAGTAACCTACACAGAGTGCATATAAATGTCAACTGCACACAAGTTTGGAATTATACATAGAGGTTAGCATCACACTAGTTGTCCCTCTAGTATGGAATACTGGTAGTCTGGCCAGTCACTGGCAGACCACAAAAGGCACAGTTATAAAGTGATGACAGGCTACCCATGTCCACACACAAGCCAGCATAAGGGGAATGTCCCAGGTATATTTGTGAGTCAGGTGCAAGCAGCGTCCATATTACACATGCACCCAGCTCACCCCACATTCAGCCACAGGTTTATCACAGGTCATATCCTTGCTGTAGGGAATGAGTACAGTATGAACCCATCTCTGTATGGGAATACATACATGATGCTGCATGCTGAATAGGTGTCCAATGCAGATGTGTCCCTAGCTGTAAGCAGCAACCTGACCACATCCAGACTCGTGGATCAGTACGAACAGGAAGGATTGACAGGAACACCTCAACAACTCACCACTGTCACCCCAGGGTAATCCACTGCCTTGCAGCCTGGGAACGTATGACTGACAGAATGCAATGGCCTGCTACAGATGGCATGCAGCACTCTCAAATGGCATACAGTCCTCTGGCAAAGGCCCATGCCTCACCCATAGTGCCAATGTACGGAATGTCAGAGGGTCCTAACTAACAACCTAACACACTAAACAGAAAATAAATGCAAGGCCATGTTGACAAATGCCAGTAGCATGCCTCCCCATGTCCTACTCCAAGGACTGTGGACCAGGCAATAAATACTACTGGGATAAAGGCCCAACTATAGAGATACCTCTGAGATATTGCTTTCATAATGTTAGGAAGAGGAGAGAATAACAGAGGGGGGTGTAAAAGCATGGATGTCATGAAGTGTGTGAAGTCTGAAACTCTAATAAGCCACCATACTACCCCCCTGACTGCAGATCCATGAATGAATAGCCACAAAACTGCTTGCAAACCTCAATGTGAAGGTAAACTGACCAGATATATGTATCCTGCCTCTAGATAACCTGAGTGTATTTGTACAGCTGAGAGGTATGGCCCCAGCAGGATATGACCATTCCATGAAGTTGAGAAAAGCACAAGGAGGGGATCCCCAGCCAGCATACTAACAAGCTGCTACACCATTTACACAGAACCAGCAGTCTGTCTGTAGCTACCGCTTCACAGTGGCAGGAGTGTGCCAGAATGTGTAGTCTACATGCCTCAGAATAAATAACTGTCAACAAAGAATGATAACTGTCAGTAGTTGATGACATGATACATCATAGTGTAAAACAGTACATATGTCAGAAAATCTATGCTACAACCAACCATGTTACACAAGCAGCACAGACAGCAATAGTTACAGTATCCCTAGTATGTTACGCCCATTGTGTCTCCATATTGGCAACCTATCTACAGAAATCCTGCAGAAACAGGTTGCTAGGTGTAGCTGTAGCACACAAAACCCTGAACTGGAGTCCAACCCTCCCTGGAATTAATGCACACACTCACTATAGAAGGTCATACTGAGCATGCTCCTACACTTAGAGAAATGAAACCCACGTCTGACAACACAGTGGACTACAGATATCCGTTATTCACAGATGTCTGTGCACACACACACCAAATTGTACACCACTGATACTTCACACACACACACACACACACACACACACACACACACACACACACACACACACACACTGGATAGGAATACTCACACATATCTAAGGCCAACATAATATAATATGTCAAACATGCACACAGAGAGACGTGGGGAAGACAGAGACAGACAGCGACAGAGAGAATCCTATTATGAGGCCTTTCCCACCCAGTACATATCCCATTAGCCTATATCACATGATGTGCTGATGTCATTCACTGTAGAAATTCCTTTGGTTAGCCCTCAGCCCTATAGTCTCAGTGGTGCTCGTGATAACTGTGTAACACTACAGCACAAATAAGTATCCATGTAGCAGTTGTAATCTCAGTCCTGTCAAATGTAAAGTTGTGTGTGTGTGTGTGTGTGTGTGTGTGTGTGTGTGTGTGTGTGTGTGTGTGTGTGTGTGTGTGTGTGTGTTTCTAGATGAATGTGGTTGAAGCCATTCACACTCATTACACTTCCCATTGCCCTACTTTAGCACTCCTGCTGATGTCAGTCACCCTCTAATAACCCTTTGGGCAGCTTGCAGTCCTATAAGTCTGTGGTGCTTGTGATAACTGCGTAACATTGCAGTGTAACAAACTAGATTGGTTCATAGAGTTACCCTGTCCTTGTGGAAGGTAGTGTATGGAGGGCAGGCCATTAGGGCCTGTAATTCTGACACCCTCCTGGCTAAAGTTATAGCCATTAGCAGTACTGTCTTCCATGTGCACATTTGCAGAGTAGCCATACTAGCAGGTTCAAATGGGGACTGTGTGAGCTTTTTGAGGATGAAGTATAGGTCCCAGGATGGTGGATGGGTTTTCTTGGTGGTCTGATGTGCAAGACCCCTTTTAAGAATAGCTTATCATTGAGCCTGGCTAGTAGGGGAGGGTCTAGTGACAGGCAGTCTGAAATTGCTGAAAGGTGGACTTTTACTGAAGACTATGAAAGTCCCCTCAACTAGTTGACACACATAGGCAAGAACTAGGGGTGGATCTGCGATGCATGGATCCCTGCCCTTGCCCAGACACCATCTGGAAAATCTCTCCCATTTAGCTAAGTAAGATTTCCTTGTATTAGGGTTCCTGGCCTCTGTCAAGACTGAAAGCACGTCCTCTGAGTAGTGGTGCCTGAAGGGAATTAAAAGTTTATCACCGACAGTGTCAGTGCCAACATCTGCAAGTGTGGGTGAATGAGGGTTCCCTTTTGTTGTGTCAGAAGGTCCACCTTGTGGGGTAACTTGTGATGATTGCCCTTGGCTAGATTGAGAATTAGGGGGAACCAGTGCTGCTTTGGCCAGTAGGTGGTCACCTGCAAGATTTTTGGTTTGTCTCTCCTGATATTCAGGAGGACTTTTTGAATTAATGGGAAGGGTGGAAACGCATATAGAAACCTCCCCTTCTAGGAAATGCTGAATGTGTCTATTCTCCATGCAAGTGGAGAGTGGGTCTTGGAGTAGAAAGTCTGCAGTTGTTTGTTCTGAGGGGAAGCAAACAAATCTACTTGAAGAACCACCGGTGGACAATGTCTAGAAAGACATTCCTGTCCAGCATCCATTTGTGATTTGGAGAGGATGTCCTGCTGAAAAGGTCTGCTTGTTTGTTGTCCTGTGAGGGGATGTAGGATGCCTGCAGGGACAAGTTGTCCTGTGAGGCTAGGTCCCAGATTAGTAAGGTTAGTCTGCAGAGGTGGTAGGCTTTTGTCCTTCCCTGCTTGTTGAGGTACCAAATAACTGCAGTGTTGTCTGTTATTATTAGGAGAACACCTGGTTGTAAAAGGGGAAGAAAGGCTTTCAATGTCAGAAGGACTGCTGTCATTCCCCTCACGTTGATATGTTTGTTCTTGATGGAAGGGTACCACTTTGCTTGTACCATGTAGTTTGACATTGTGACTCCCCATCCTAGGTCTGATGCATCTGTATGCATGAACTGGTTTGCGGTGGGTAACTGCAGTGGAAGGACCATTCAGCTGAATTTGCTGAATCCACCATTTTATTTCTGACTGCAGGCAGGGCAAGAGGGTAATTCCTTGCTCTAAACAATGCGAGTGTTATGGCCATACATTTTTTTAGATGCCACTGCAGCTTTCACATGTGCATTCTGGCTAGTGGTAGCAAGGGAATGGTGGCTGCCATTAGGCCCAAGATTCATAGAAATTGCCTTGCAGGTATCTGTTGGGTCTGCATAAGGGTTTTGAAGTGGGAGGACAAGGAGTTGACTTTCTCCTGGGGAAGAAAGTCTTTCATTATGTCTGTCCTGATCCTGCAAACCAGAAATGTTTTGTCTTGAGATGGGGTCAAGGAAGATTTTGGGAAGTTGAGGGTGAACCCCAGTTTTTGAAGCAGGCAAATGGTGAACTGTAAATGGATTTGCAGGGTTTTCTTACATTCTGCTAGAATAAGGATGTCGTCCAGGTAAAGGTAAATCTGAATCCCTTGTGTTCTTCAGTAGGTTATGGCAGGTGCCAGGCATTTTGTGAACACTCTGGGAGCAGTGGACAAACCAAAGGGCAATGCTGTAAATTGAAAGTGAGAGGAGGATCCAGAAAAATGTAAGAATTTCCTGTGGGAAGGTTGTATAGGGATGTGCAGATAGACTTCTTTCAGGTCGAGTGTGGCCATGAAGGCCTGGGCTGGTATATGAGAGAGTAAAGTTTGTAGGGACAAACATTCTGAAGGTAAGAACCTTTAAGAATAGGTTTAAAAAAGGAAAGGTCTAGAATGGGCCTCCATGGTCCATCTTTTTTGGGGACCAGAAACAGTCTTGAGTAGAAGCCTTTTCCTTCTTGCCCTGGTGGAACAGGTTCTATTGTTCCCAGGTTTAGAAGGTCTTGTTAAATCTGTGGGAAGAGGTATCTCTGATTTCTTGGGGGGAAGGGTTTTCCCCTTAAGGGGGGCCTTTATCTCCAAGAAAGGAAGTATCCTTTTTGAACTATAGCCAGAACCCATTTGTCTGTAGTGATGGTTTTCCAAAAGGGGAGGCAGTGGGAGAGGCGGGCAGAAAGGAGAAGGTGGGCAAGGCAGTCATGCATTGTTGGGTCCTCCTCTGTCTTGAAAAGGCTATCTAGTGGGGGGCTTTGAGACAGCTGGCCTGGAAGAGGTTTGTCTTCTGGCCCCTCTTCTGTGTTTGAAAGAGGGACGTCCAGCAGAGGAGGGGTTTCATCTGACAAATGTAGTTTTTGCAGGGTGAATTCTGTACTATATAAGAATAGGAATCACAAGAATATGCTTGATGTCTTGCAACTCCTTACTCTTTTCTTGTAGATTTTTACAAATGTCTGCTGACTGTTTACCAAACAATAAGTTAGGGTCTAGAGGAGCATCTAAGATTTTAGACTTAAAAGTTCTCCAGTAAGTGTTGTAGACATAGTCATGAGTATCTTCAAAGTACAGAGGCAGAGGTTGCAGACCATGCAGAGGCCTCTGCAACATCATAACTACATCTAATGGAATGTCTGGCTACTTCAGCAGCCAGAGATAGTTTAGATGCTATGTCAGATTTAGTGGAGCAGTCTGGAGTAGCAGCCAGCAGAGTAGAGGCTTGAGAGACAAGGTCCAGAGCATATTTCTTCATATGGGTTTAATAGCTGATGGCTCTGAAGGTCAATGTGGAAGAGGTGTAAACCTTCTTTCCATTTCTAGCCATAGTTTTACTGTCCTTGTCTGTAGGTAGGAGAGAGGCAGATGGAATCTGTCTGGATTGTTTACCTGGTGATACTGCAATCACAGCAGAGTCTGCCACAGGTGGTTTGACTAGAAATTTCTGGTCATCAGGCACTTTGTAGAAGCGATCTGGCCTCTTGGGGCAGGGGGCTGAGAGTCTGGGGTTTTAGATGCTGAGGAAAAGGCATCTAAATAACCAAGGATATCAGGAGGAATGGCAGAAGGGGAGGGAGATTCCACTTGTAGCAATTCAAAATACCTTTTTTGAGTATCAGACATTTGTGAGGTGTCCCTATGAGGTGTCCCATTTGAAGTATTCCTTCATTTTGGTTATGGTCACTCCATAGGTGATATCCTCTGGAGGGGAGTCCCCTTCGATGGATTCTTCATCTGGGAAGTAATATTCTTAAGGAGAGGCTATTTGGGAGGTATATGAGATTGATTAATCTGAAGATGAATAATAAGTCTCTAGCTCCTCTTCCCTGTCTTGTGAAGTGGGCGGTGGAAGAGAGGAGACAAAGGCAGGCCTAGGGCTACGGAGAGGAAGGGTAGATGGAGAAGAGGCTGTGGGCCTAAGGGCCATGAAGGCCTGCATCAAAGATGAGGCAAAGAACTGGCAATCAGGTAAGCCTTCAGTGGGTGTAGCCAGATGTTTGGTTTTCTGTTTAATTTTTAATGGAGTAGTCTTAGGCGAAGGCCTGGAATCAGGTGCATGGCTAAGAGTAGTGGTGTCAAGAGTAGGGATCCTGGTCAGAGGCCTGACTGTGTCTAGTTCCCCCTTAACCTCGGCTGTAGCTGATGTCTGAGTAAGCTCCATGGATGTGCTAGTCGTCAACTGAGAAGCGGCTTCCTCAAAGGTCGCCATTGAAGTAGATGGATCTAACGGACGCCCCTCAATTCCTAAATTGGCAGCTGGCAGGGCATCTGAAAATGGAGAGGCAGTGGAAGTGGGCCTAGGAATCTTGGCCTTCTTCCATGGAGGTTCAGTCGGAGCTTCTGAAACGGGATCCATCCTTAGTGCTAATTTTCTAAGTCGCTGATTTCCTAGATATAGACTGAGATCAGCCAGACAGCTGCGTAGGGTCTTAGGAACAAAGAATTGGCAGATCGAGCAAGCGGTATGGTCATGCTCTTAGCCTAGGCAAAAAATTCAGTGGTCGTGCATATCTTTATGTGGTATCTGGCACCTGCATTGGCATTTACCCTTTTTAGTCGACATCGGCTAAAGGTTACTACAACACATCAAGTTTAGCTAGAAGTTAAAGAAGAAAAAATCCCAACGGGGTACTTAGCTTTTAGATGTCTTGTGTTGAAAAAGCAAAGCACACAATGTGATGGTCATCTGCAGCCGAAATGCTCTCAGTTTTGTGCGTGCAGATGTCACATTTAAGGCCCCTGGCTTATGGCCCTATGTGTGACGCCCCATGCAACTACAGCAGCCAAGCTGAAGCTTTTGTATAGGAGCGGACATACAGGTCACCTGAGGCAGGAAATCCCACACCAAGAATACTGCAACATAGGAATAGAAGGACATCAAGCAGGTTAGCTGGAGAGGAATCCAATCAAATTAAGGCAATATTTATAACCCAATCAAATAAAGGCAATATTGGAGCTCTTTCAGAAACTTTAGCTTAATGTGTTAGTGGGGTATGGGGCAGACACAGAATTCAAGCAGGTAAATGATAAGCAGAATACAGCAGCACAAACCTGAACAGAGGCAGTTCTCTCACTATTGAACTTCTACTACAGTTTAAGGAAACAGATTATGCAGTAACACTATTTATGGAAAAATGCAATAATAAATGGCTAAGCCACAAACCTGGTAGCAGTACTATGCAGTTCTGCCACAACTGTGAATTAAACTACACGACTATGGCCCAGCAGGGTATAAAATACAGATAGCTTTTACAAGTAATCGTACTTTTGGAAACAGAAGTGCAGAATAATGCAGAAAGCGCAATCTTCCCACAACTGCTAATCAAAATGCAGGACTAAGGTCCCAGAACAATTTTAAAAATGCAATCAGATGGAACAGAGCAGAAAAATACAAATTAGTATCAGCACACAAGTTACTGTATGTGCGATTTAAATATTTAAGCAGAAATGAAATAATTAAATCATTTTTGATGAGAAGCTAGAAACTCACAGTTCCACAGCTCTCCAAGTCTTATTGTGTCAAACCCTTTGGCGAGGGCAAGATAGGCAGTACTGTTTTGTTGTCATCCACTGCTTTGGTGACCTTCTTTAAGAATTCCACCATGGTGAGTAACACAACTTGTCTTTGGCAAAACCAAATTGGGTTGAATCCAGTGTTCAAAGGTTTCCTATGTCATTCTTTATCATTTCCATGATAATTCTTTCCACAATTTTGAATATATGACTGGTCAGACTTATGGGCCTGTCGTTACCCAGGTCCATAGATTGCCAACCCTCATGCAGATGGGTGACATGTTGTACTCCTCTTCTGGCATGAAGCCTGTCTGTAGGCTGTGTTAAATCATGATGCTAGTAGTCCTAATGGGTCATGTTTCATTTTATTAAGTAAGCATCAAGAGATATTATTAGAGCCCATCGATGCAGTGTTCTTGCTTGGAGAGTGCATTGAGGATCTGTTCCCTAGTAATAGTTGGGTGAGTTATGGTTGTGGGTATTTCCTGAGGGATATCTAGGAACAAGGTGGGTAAAAATGGAGATAAAGTTGTTGCTCAGTAGATTTGCTATATTATCTGGCTCAGTACAGGTGACTCCATTTACAATTTGTTCTGAACATTGTTATGTATTTCATTTGAAGTTGGAGACATACCTGAAAGAATGCCATGTGGTTATCCTTGACCTGGGAGCCTATTTTTACAATAAAATTCAGCTTTAGTAGACTTGATTAGCCTGTGAGTTGCTTATTTAGATAGATGAGAGTTTTTACCTTGCTAGGGATTGCACATCCTAATTTTGCCATGATTTTCTTCATTTTGTTATGCAAGCTATTAATGCTGCAATTCCACCAAGGTGGCTTGTTTTTTTAAGTTTGTCCTAAGCTTATTCCAGGTAGGTACAGCTGTCTCTCTGCAGCCATTAACATGACTGTACATGGTTTGCTTGAACAATTCCTTATAGGTAGCAATGTTGAGAGGATGGGAAGGGGGTTTTACATTTTGCTAGTGTCATTTAATAGCAAAAAGTTTGCCTTAGTGAAATACATAAAAGTTCCATGGTTAGATGGGGTCTCGGGTTTTATTTTTATTTCAAAGGAGATGGCTTTATGGTCCGACTTAGCCATTGAGGACATTAGATGGGAAAGGGGCAATATTTTTCCATATTTCTGAGGGCCACATCAAGGATATAAGCTATCTTAGTGAGTATATGGACTAGCTGGTCTAGGGTATTTTTCTTTACATAGTCCAGGAATCTCTGGGCCTGCATGTTCTGGAGTTATTTATGATTCCCAGTTTATAGTGGGGTAGTTAAAGTTAGGTTGAATGGAAAGTGTTTCTAGTATGTTGAAGTTTGAGTTATGGGTTTCCTATGGGTCTCTACTGACATCACCTAATTAGACCATGAACTTTTGAGCTTGCAGACATCCATCCTGGATCTCTCAATTTTAACTCCATTATTCTTGATTACTCAAAGGTTTCTGTGAACCAATTGTACATAATGGAATGCATATTGTGCTAAGGAATGACTGTATTGTACAAAATTATGTACATTTGTTTGAATGATCTCATTTTTTTGTTGTTGTTGTCTTTTCAAGTGATACATTTTGAATCTCTTGTAATTGCCAATTCACATTTCGTCCGTAATATTCTCTCCCAGCCTGAGACTGAAACTGATTAGTGCTCTACCCTGGTTAACAAATTCAAATAAATAAATAAATCTGAGATTTACAAATAGTTGGACAAGGCATGTGTAAATGCTGCTGTACTGCCATTAACAGACATGACAGGACACTGAACTGGAAATATAACTATCCCCATTTGGAATCTGAGGACATTTCTGTGGCAGTTGTAAACTGCAATATGCAGATAAGCTTTCTCTGTGTCAAAGACTTTTATGCATAAATTATCAATGAGCGCAGATTTCATTGGTGCAGAACTGAATACTTTTTTTTCCTTTTAACTCTGAAAAACTGGTTCAAGCAAAACATGCCCAAAACTGATTACTGGTATTTCTTCTGGCTGCTACAGAAAATATGGGCAAAAATCTGCTCTGCTAATATGTGACATGGAAAAACTAGTTCAAACAAGAGATGTCAAGAATTTGTCAGCAGTGACTGTCTCTTCTGGCAACTACTCAAAGGAACCAAGTAAAAGTCTGTGTTCTGCTGATATCGACATACATACTACACTGCGGCTGTGTTAAAGGTGGGGCTATATAAAACTGTTGTAAGGGTGGCTGTGGTATACATCCTGGATAACGTTTCTTTAGAAACTATACAAAATACCCACAGCAAACTGTCTAAAGAACCACCCAGTCTACAGCAATCGGTCTCCAGTGCTTGAAACAATGCCAAACTCTTAGGAAACAGTTTGTAAACTTTCTTATATTAAAATGGCCTACCAGCTGAGGCAACAGAGAAAACTGAAAGACACTTCACCTGAATCTGCACTTTGCTGGAATTATTCATGTAGGGTTCCATACTTTTGTCTCCTTTGGGTTTAGGCACCTGATTCTTTCTGAAAAAGGTATGTTGAATTGCAAGGATCCTCATAAAATATTAGGCAACAGAAAGATGAAACTAACCAGAGCCGGATCATAGTCAAATGGGGCCCTAGGCAGGGTAATAGATTGGGGCCCTCCAGAGCAGCCTCTTCTGCAGCAACCACCTACCCCACCACCACCCCCACATCAGCCCCCTCCCCAACCATTTCAGTGTTCCATTAGATGGCTATTTCTCCTTAGTTACCATAAACAGTGTTTAAATCTGCCAGTGCACATACTGTTTTTTTATTTACTTCTGCAATGATTACAGATATTGAAATACAGTAACACAAACACTGATAGCAATTTGCTAAACAAACAATAAAGTCTCAGAATGAAAACACTTAGCACGAGCACTAAACTTCTCTGCCCTTGAAACTCACATTCATTGAAATAGCATTAAAACCCACAATCAAAGAAAATGCATTTGGCAAGTGGAGGATTAAGTTTACCTTTGGGCTGTTTCCAAACCATAGGCTCCTTGCAGACATTTTTAGGGCCATACATACATGTATGTGTTCTTTGATTCACCTTCCTGATTGTATTAAATTATATTCCTTGCATAATATGGCACCACTTATTAGAGTGTTTTGTTTTTTTAATTTGTAGTTTTGAACATTCTTCCAGTAAGCAATGAAACAAAATGTATGAACCAATGACAAAACTTCCCATTTCAGAAAATTTCAACAATAAAAGGCCACTCAGACGTCTGTCATTACAATTCAACAAAAGCAGTCAATAAGCACAATCTCTGCAGAAGTAAAAGTCATCTGAATAATTCCACATTAAAGAGATCTGTAACTAATGAAGAGGTTCCTACTGGCAAACAACTTTACATTTCAATGTTTCATCTACGAATTCAGTGCCTGCTGCTCCTGAAGAATTAATTGCTTATGTTACATTTAAAAAAAAAATGTTAAGCTAGTAATATTGAAATAGGAATGACTGACAAACTGACAACAGGTTCATAGTTACTAGGCATTTCATACAAAAGAGGACACACTTAGGAGTGTGGAACCCCTATCCCCCTCTTAAAATGCACCAAATAATCAGCAATCGAAAGGGCACTGCAATATCAGCACTCCATCTACATGGTGTGGGAGTAGTACCAAAGACAATTATGCTACTAAATTCTACAGCGCAAACAGTGACTGCTATTTGCTAAACAAAATTAGTTGCACCATTGAAAACAGACATAGCATGAGCAACAGTAAACTTCTCTTCCTTTCAAACACACAGTTCCATGAAAATGAACGGAAACTCATAACCCCTTGAAAATGCACTGAAACTCATAATTACCAGGAAATATACTGAAACAAACTCACAATTCCTTTAGCAGTCCAGTAGTCAGTGTAGAGGATTCAGGCCCTTGACTCCACTGAAGCTCACAGTTCCTTAAGCATTCTGGAAGTTGGTGTAAAGAATTCAGGCACTTGTCCCCACTGAAGCTCATAATTCCTTCAGCAGTCTGGTAGTTGGTATAGAGGATTCAGGCTCGTCTCGTGTAACCAAGTTACAGGATCAAGCCTGATCAAGTTAATTGACTAACCTGCCTTCCCCCCTAAATAGGGCATTACATACCATACCACCATACCTCTCAACCTCTTAGTATAAGAAATCTGGACAAAGCTTAAAATAATGGGGGGGAGCAAAAATAGGGAAATATTTTAAATATTGTTCTTATAGATTTAGAAAGTTGCTAGAATAACAGCATTAACAGCATTTGTCTTAGATGCATTTTCTGAAGGAAATGAAGTCTGAAACTCAAGTGTATGGCATTAGATATTTATTTCAATCCTCAGTGATTTGCCAGGAAACCACAAATGTTATGAAGAATAGGCAAAAAATATGAGGCATAAATCTGGACATTCTGCAAAAATCTGGATAGTTGAAAGGTATGCATACCTCTCGACCTCTTGCTGCAAGAAATGTGGGCAAAGTCGGAAATAATGGGGATATTATAGCCCAAAAATAGGGATAGATTTTAAATATTGCTGTTTTTAACTTAGAAAGTTGTTAGAATAACAGGATTTGTGTTCACATGCGTTTTCTGAAGGATATGAATTCTGAAACACATATATATATGTCATTATTCAGTGACTTCATTCCTCTGTGATTTACCAGAAAACCACAAATTTAATGAGAAACAGCCCAAAGCGATGAGGCTAAATCTGGACAGTTGAGAGATATGTTAAAAAAAACAAACACACACACACACACAAACACCTACCTTCTCTCTGCTCTCACACAGCAACACACACACTTACTCTGACACAGCAACACTCACATACACACACACCTTCTCTTTCACACAGCAACAAATAGCTAATTTAAATTCCACACACACCTACTCTCTCACACAGCAACACACACACATCACTATCATATGAATAGAACGGCTAGTTTAAATCTCACATACAGGTACACGTACACACACACACACACACACACACACACACACACACACACACACACACACACACACACACAGTGGAACAACTAGTTTAAATTCCACTAGTGAATGTGGAATGTGTTATCCTCTGTCAGTGGAACAGCTAGCTTAAACTCCCCATGCGCAATAGCAGAATGTGTTTACATCCGCTTTGGCGTGCATGCAAGCGATGTACGCATTGTCCTCCTTAAAGGAGAAGACCCTGCTACAGCAGATGTAAACACATTCTGCACTCATGAGTGGAATTTTTATTTTTATTTATTTATTTTTAATTCTTAATCAGTGAAGCCTCCTGGCCAGAGTGCCCCCCTCCCCAACCATGAAGCCCTAGGTGACTGCCTATGTTGCCTAGTGCTGGATCCAGCTCTGAAACTAACAGATATTCTCTTACTATGCTCACTGAGCAAAAAAAGGGGGGTATTCTGCAATGTGTCTACAGCTTGATTCACCCTGTTTTCATTTTCAGTATGGCATTTTTATTTCTTTGAAGCTACCACATCTGTGGATGTATATGCCTTACACTGGCTGATACTGCAATGCCACAAACTGACTAGGACAGCAGACCTTAGCCCTTAATCCCACCCATATATCCCCAACCAGTGACCAAGAAAACTTCTGCAAATTAAGGCAAAACAATGAAGGTTTGTACATAAATATATACTTGCCTGACTTACAGGACATTCCAGCAG
This sequence comes from Protopterus annectens, assembly GCF_019279795.1. NCBI lineage: Eukaryota > Metazoa > Chordata > Ceratodontiformes > Protopteridae > Protopterus > Protopterus annectens. Next base: position 1,627,494,676 of record NC_056733.1, read on the forward strand.
CAGACCGTGGATAGAGAGACTGGCTATTTGTCAGGGAATTGTGAAAGTAATACTAACTCAGTGAAGAGGGCCCCCCTCACTGATCAAATTATATGGTAGCAATATTCTTGGTATACTTAACCCTGGAGAATTTCAGTGTCCTGTACTAGTGAACTGAATTCCAAGTGAAAAAAACTCACAGAGTAGAAAAAAACATTGGATAAACATGAAGAAAAGTACCAAAAGGCTGAACTCTAATGTACGTGGAGGCCAAACTCATGAAAGGTGTGAAATAATGACCAAATGGCCACAATACAAATATCTGCCATACAGGCATTTCTAAAACAAACAATGAATGCATGCCTCATTTGAGTTGCCTCTGACATTAGTGAATGTCAATGCGCAGTTCACATTCTGATGGGAGGAGCAATACAATTATCAATTCTTTTGTAAAGGGTTTAAATGGAAACTGTCTAGCCCTTCCTCCCACAGCAAAAAATAAAAAAAGATGATTAGTTACTGTCTTCCTAAACTCATGTACCTACTTTAGGTAAACTTGTGTGCTCAATGCATATCCAGGGAATAATGGTTTTTATTCTTAGTTTGTGTCCCTGCAAAGAAAGTAGGGAAATGAATGGAATTGTTGAAGGACCATTCTGACACCATATTCAGGAGGAAATGTGGGTTAATCCTACAGAACACTCAGTCCTTGTGCCATGAAGGGTTTCTGCCATAATTAGAGATCTAAATCTGAGAGTATTGTGATTTCAAAAAGAAGTAGAGAATTTCCACTCCTCCAAGGATCAGGTTCCTTGGACACAGTATGTGCAAGTGTTGGGGTAGCTGAGGCGTGCAAAAAATCATTTTGTTTTTAGGTCCCTTATACTGCGGTGGTGGTGCTGCGGTAGCGTTGTCACCTCATAGTAAGACGCTGTCCGGTTCAATTCTCAGCTAGAGCGTCTTCTGCGTGGAGACATGCGTGAATGGGCATACCTTCGTTGAAGGTTGTGCATCAGGCCTGGCAAGCCAGTACATAAAAATCAACTGCCAATCATTAGTGGATCGGAGTTCCGCTGTGGCGACCCCTAACCGGGAAAAAGCCGAAAGACACAAACAGTTCAGTTATGGAACTTGGAATTCTGTTCCCTGAAATTCTGATAGAGAGCCCATTCTGAAAAGTGAGATATGGTTTCCTGAAATTTGAACACTCAAATTCAAAATTTTGTGTTTAATGGTAAAATCAACCAGGAATAGCATTTCCTTAGAGATGAACTTTAAAGTCACACAAAAAGTAGGGACAAATGGAAGACGGACAATCCTGTCAGCCACAACGTCCAAGTACAAAGAATGAAAAAGGTTCTTTAAAAGATGAATAAAGATGTAGCACTTCCTTTGAGGGTCTATCTGAACAGCCAGTTCTAGGTGGGTCACAATCTACCCTCCAACAGATCATGACAAGTATTCTATGTTAATGATACATGTCAGTTGTTTCTGTTGGACACCCAAATTAGATTGCTGTCAATGATAGATGAGAACACCGTGCAAACTTACCACCTGGAGCTGCACAACATACCAAAACAGGCAAATGCAGACCTCCTTCCATTTGGCAGTGCTAGAAGTGTTTTATTACTGTTGAGGTGTAAATGATTTAAAAGCCATTTTAAAAGAATGCAGGTGACCTAGGAGAAGGCAAAAGAATATGGTGATGTTTTGTGACCTCATTTGAATGGCCTCTTTTCCCCCAACATAAAGTTCAGTGTAGAGGATTCAGGCCCTTGACTCCACTGAAGCTCACAGTTCCTTAAGCATTCTGGAAGTTGGTGTAAAGAATTCAGGCACTTGTCCCCACTGAAGCTCATAATTCCTTCAGCAGTCTGGTAGTTGGTATAGAGGATTCAGGCTCGTCTCGTGTAACCAAGTTACAGGATCAAGCCTGATCAAGTTAATTGACTAACCTGCCTTCCCCCCTACATAGGGCATTACATACCATTCCACCATACCTCTCAACCTCTTAGTATAAGAAATCTGGACAAAGCTTAAAATAATGGGGGGGGGGTAAAAATAGGGACATATTTTAAATATTGTTCTTATAGATTTAGAAAGTTGCTAGAATAACAGCATTTGTCTTAGATGCATTTTCTGAAGGAAATGAAGTCTGAAACTCAAGTGTATGGCATTAGTTATTTATTTCAATCCTCAGTGATTTGCCAGGAAACCACAAATGTTATGAGGAATAGGCAAAAAATATGAGGCATAAATCTGGACATTCTGCAAAAATCTGGATAGTTGAAAGGTATGCATACCTCTCGACCTCTTACTGCAAGAAATGTGGGCAAAGTCTGAAATAATGGGGATACTATGGCCCAAAAATAGGGATAGATTTTAAATATTGCTGTTTTTAACTTAGAAAGTTGTTAGAATAACAGGATTTGTGTTCACATGCGTTTTCTGAAGGATATGAATTCTGAAACACACACACACATATATATATATACATATATATATATATATATATATATATATATATATATATATATATATATATATATATATATGTCATTATTCAGTGACTTCATTCCTCTGTGATTTACCAGAAAACCACAAATTTAATGAGAAACAGCCCAAAGCGATGAGGCTAAATCTGGACAGTTGAGAGATATGTTAAAAAAAACAAACACACACACACACACAAACACCTACCTTCTCTCTGCTCTCACACAGCAACACACACACTTACTCTGACACAGCAACACTCACATACACACACACCTTCTCTTTCACACAGCAACAAATAGCTAATTTAAATTCCACACACACCTACTCTCTCACACAGCAACACACACACATCACTATCATATGAATAGAACGGCTAGTTTAAATCTCACATACAGGTACACGTACACACACACACACACACACACACACACACACACACACACACACACACACACACACACACAAACACACACAAACACACACAAACACAAACACACACACTTACCCTCTCTCTCTCAGTGGAACAACTAGTTTAAATTCCGCTAGTGAATGTGGAATGTGTTATCCTCTGTCAGTGGAACAGCTAGTTTAAACTCCCCACGCGCAATAGTAGAATGTGTTTACATCCGCTTTGGCGTGCATGCAAGCGATGTACGCATTGTCCTCCTTACAGGAGAAGTCCCTGCTACACTTACCATAAATGTAGATGCTCGAGTGTATTCACTGTTGCAGTCATCACATTTGGGTTATCCATGCCAGGGTAGCCCTCGGCCAGCCCGAATACCAGATACTTTGTATTTCTGCATCGGTTGCTGTCGCTTGAGGACTGACGTAAGGTCATCAGTAGTATAAAGGAAGGCAGCTGACGCCATTACATCAGCTTTTCTTGCCCTAACCTGTCAGGAGCCCTCAAGTAGGAGGCCAGGTTCTGGTGGAAGAACCCCACCAGTGGAAATAAATAATAAATATGTCCCTTGTAAGGAAAGAACAACAAGAAAAAATGGTAATAAAAGGAGAAAGAGAATAAAGGGGGGTGGAGGGATAGAAACCAGGACTGCAACAGTGAATACACTCGAACATCTACATTTATGGTAAGTGTACACAACTGTACTATATTCTTCACGTTTCATTGTTGCAGTCATCACATTTGGGCTGTTTCCCAAACCTGAGGAAAAGGGTGAAGGTAGTCAAGGAAACTAGGGGCTGGCTAGGATGCCCTGCAAGACTGCTGAGCCAAACCCTGCCCTGGCTTTGGAGAAAAGAGGCAGGTGGTAATGCTTGGTAAAAGTGTGTACAGATGTCCAGGTGGCAGCCTCCAGGATGTCCCTTGTGGGGACTCCTCTGAGGAAAGCTGCAGAGGTTGAGGCTGATCTGGTGGAGTGTGTGCTGACCTTGGGGGGGAGGCTTTCCATGCTGTTTGTAGCAGAAATGGATGTAGTGTGCTATCCATTTAGAAATGGTTTGTTTGGAGATGGTTTTGCCTTCTGCCCCTGTAGCAAAGCTAACCAGCACTTGATCAGACTTTCTGAAGGTTTAGTCCTGTACAGATAGAATCTGAGCTGTCTGTGCACATCTAGGGAGTGAAGAATCCTTTCCTCCTTGTTCTGGGGATTAGGGAAAAAAGGTGGGCAAATGAATGGATTGGTTGAAAGCCACACTGGACACCATCTTGGGCATGAAGGATGGGTTAGTTCTGAGGGATACCCTGTCTGCATGGAAGATGAAGAAGGGCTCCACATCCATGAGTGCTTACAGCTCAGAGACTCTTCTGGCTGAAGTGATGGCCAGAAGGAATGCTGTCTTCCAGGAGAGAAATTTTAGCTCTGCAGAAGCAGCTGGTTCGAAAGGGGGAAGGGTTAGCTTTTCCAATACAAAGTTAAGGTCCCAAGTTGGTGTTGGTGCCCTTCCGGGTGGCCTCAAGTTGCTAGCCCCTCTTAGGAACTGTTTGATCAAAGGGTGTGAAAAAAGGGGCTGCTTAGTGGGAAAATGAGCAGAAATAGCAGAGGCATGAATTTCTATAGAGGAGAAAGAGAGGCCACTGTGTAGTAGGTCAGCTAAGTAATCCAGGATGAGAGGGAGGGCTGTGCTGTATTGGCTCCCTTAGCCTGGATCCAGGTGCAGAACCTTTTCCATTTATCAGTATAAGACTTTCAGGTGCTAGGACATCTGGCCTCAAGGATAATATTAAGAACCTGTTTACTGAGGTTGGCAGATTGGTTTGGGGTTAGGGAATAAGCCAAGCTGCCAAATTGAGTGTCTGCAACTGGAGATGCATGAATTCCCCTTCCCTCTGGGTCAGGAGGTTTGGGATCTGAGGAAGATGCCATGGAGGTAGCAAAGACAGGCTGCGCAGCAAGGGTTACCAGTGCTGCTGGGGCCAGTCTGAAGCTATAAGAATTGTCCTTGGTTTTTCCTTCCTTATTTTGAGCAGTACCCTGGGTATGAGAGGTAGGGGAGGAAAGGCATAGACTGATAGATTGACCCAGGGGAAAGACAGGGCATCCACTTTCCAAGCCATGCAGTGATGCTCCCTGGTGCAGAATTTGCTGAGCTGATTGTTGGTGTGGGAGGCAAAGAGGTTGACCTTTGGGGTTCCCCATTTCTGAGTTATTAGGGTGAAGGTACTTCTGTTGAGTTGCCACTCATGTGGGTCCAGAAGATTTCTGCTTAATTGGTCTGCCAGAGAGTTGAGATAGCCTGGTAGGAATTGTGCTAACAGGTGTAGTTGCATGGCAGAGGCTGTGTGCCAATGGCTCATGGCCAGCCTGCATAGAGGGTAGGAGTGAGTCCCTCCCTGCTTGTTGATGTACCACATCACAGTGGTTTTGTCTGTTTTGATCAAGAGAACCCCTGGAGAGAGAAGGGGCTTGAAAGCTATCAACACATGCTGCACAGCCATCATCTCTTTTTGACTGATGTGTAGAGAGATTTGCTGTGATCTCCATTGGCCCCGTATGCACCTGCCGGCCAGGTGTGCACCCCAAGTGTAGTCTGATGCATCTGTGGTGAGGGTCTGGGTGGCAGGGGGTGGGGAGAAAGGCATTCCCTTATTATGGGAGCATGTTGTTGCCCACCAAAGAAAATCTTTTCTGAGGCAAGGAATTATAGGTAGAAGAGTTTCCAGGTCTTGAGAGTGTTGACACCAAAGGCTCTTTAGGTGCCATTAACGGTGTCCCATTCGATTCTCAGCTAGAGCGTCTTCTGTGTGGAGGCATGCATGAATGGGCGTGCCTTCGTTGAAGGTTGTGCGTCAGGGCTGGTAACTCAGCACGTAAAAATCCACTACCAAACATTAGCAGACCGGAGTTCCGCTGTGATTACCCCTAACCGGGATAAGCCGAAAGACACAACAAAAAGAGTTTCCTCATATGCAGTCTGGCATATGGAATGAGTAGTATGCAAGATGCCATGAACCCCAGTGCTTGCAGGATCTTCCTTGCAGATAGCTGGGGCCTGGTGGCTAGTTGAGAGAAGTAGGCTGTCAGGAAAATTTGTTTCTCTGGAGTACGGTATGCCATCTGGGATGTTGTGTCCAGACTAGCTCCCATGAAGATTATCCTTTGGGTGGGCACCTGTTTGGATTTTTTTTTCATTGATCGTGTACCCTAGGGAGGTTAGTAGGGTCTTTACAAAGGCTAGGTGCTTGAGCAGCTTTTCCTGGCTGTCTACCTGAATAAGGCAGTCATCTAGGTATGGGTAAATCTGAATTTTTCTTTGACTGCAAAAGGCAATGGCCAGAGCCAGACATTTTGTGAAAACTCTGGGAGTAGTAGATAAGCCAAAGGGAAACACAGAGAACTGAAAGTGTTGAGATCCTGCCATGAAGCAGAGATATTTCCTGCATGATTCCCTGACAGGAATGTGGAGGTAAGCCTCTTTTAGATCCAGGGTGGCTAGCCAAGCATCCTTGGAGAGCATGGGCAGTAGCTGTTGGAGGATGAGCATTTTGAATTTTGGGATCACCAGGAATGTGTTTAGAATGGATAGATCAAGGATGGGGCACCAGGTGCCCTCTTTTCTGGGCACCAGAAAAAGTCTGGAGTAGAAACCTTGGCCTATCTGTTCTGCAGGAATGTGCTCTACTGCCCTCATAGAGAGCAGGGAAAGGATTTGCTTTTGAACCTCTGTCCACTGATTTGGTGGTAGATCTGGGAACCCTTTTGGGGTTGGAATGGTGTGGAAGGAAAATTTGTATCCCTGAAACACAATGTTCAGAACCCAGTGGTGCTTGGTAAGGGTGGCCCAGGTGCTTGAGTGAAAAGAGAGTTGTCCTCCTAGGGTAAGTGATGGTAGGCAGAGGAAGGGGGTGGAGGTGAGTAATTGTGAGTTCTTACTATAAGGGGGTGGCTTAGAACTCCCTGGTTTTGAAGTGGATGTAGTCCACTCTTTAGATCTCTGCATTCCCTGGGGCTGCTGTCTGGGGGTCTACTTCCACAGGGCCTAGGCTGGGCTGGTTTACTGGGAGTAGGAAAGGACCAGTGTTTGGAGGGACAATGCCTGCTGAACCTAGGTGGCTGGACCTGCAAGAAATCCTTAACTGTTTGCATAGATTTTGCTTTTTCTTCCATATTTTTTAAGACCTCTTCTGCCTTAGTGCCAAATAAGTTATCGTTGTGCAAGGGGGCATCCAACAATTTATGTTTGACATGGTGTGACAGGGGCTGTTCCTTAAGACATACATGCCTTCTAATGACAGATCCAGTGACTGCTGCCCTGCAAGAAGCTTCTAGGGTGTCAAAATCATAGTGCAAGGTGTGTTTAGTTACTTGACTTGCAGAATGCATTAACTCTTGTAAATCTTCAGATTCTGCCCAAGCAGGAAAGGAAGGCATTTTTTGTCTAAGGAGCTCCAAGGTATGTTGCTGAAATTTCAGCATATGGAACTGACAATTTAGTGCCCTGATAGCAAGAATAGCTGAGGTGTATACTTTTTTACCCCATCTGTCCAATGCTCGAGAATCCCTGTCTGAGGGGATGGGATTCTTAGCACAGGTTGTTTTAATCCCTTTTGGCCCGTGAGAAATGACCTCAGGGTCAGCTGTAGGATTTTTAAAAAGATATTTGTGTGAGTCAGGGACTCTATAGTACCTGTCTGGTTTTCTGGGAGCAGGAGGAAGGGCGTCAGGAGTCAAGCTGGATTTCAGGAAAACATCCTCCACAACATCCAGGACTGGGGGGATGATCAAGGGTCTGTGCTGTGGAAGATCTAGGAATTCCCCAAGTCTCTTTTAGACTGAGGGTGGTCCTGACTCTCCCATTGGAAATGCTCCCTTAAAGTATGCAGGGTTTCCCCAAAGGAAAGATCCTCTGGGGGAGAGGCTGACGGAATGGAATCCTCTGCATTAGAATCCTCATAAGTGGAGAGGGGTTGCATGTCTTCATATTCAGATGCATCAGATTCATCTGACTCTTGTTCAGACAAAACTACAGAGGACAGATCTCTTTTCCTTTTGGAGGGCGTAGCTTGGCTTCCCCTGAGGAGCATGATAAGCTTTTCCACCATTTTAAGAATTTGAGACTGAGAGGTAGCAGGCGCCTGAGAGTGGGTCGTCAGTTTCTTGGGCGTGGTTCGTACCCTGGGCCCAAGAAATTCAGTAGTTTTAGAAAGAACAGTAGTTGCAAAAGAAGACGTCAGTTTGTGTCAAGATTCAGTAGTGCGAAGGACTTCTTCAGAAGCCAGTGCCTGCTCAGCGGCTCCGTACCCATCCAAGGTAGAGATGACTGCAGGATTCTTATTCGAAGAAGAGTTTTGCGGCATACAGGACTCTGAAAGCATCTTGGTAGCGGCCTGCAAATCAACAAAAGCGGGCATCAGGGGCTGCGAAAGCACTTCACTGAGTACCAGAGAACTGTTGACAAGCGTAATGGAATTGTAGTCAGTAGGTTTGGATCTGTAGGGTCTGTCTCTGTCTTTATCTTTATGTTTTTTCGGTAGATCTGCTGTTGGATGGCTTACCGAAGCCGTATCGGAATTTGGGGACTGTACGCAAAAATATCTGGCTACAATAAGGACCCGACAACTGATAGTTCTGGTGTTGTACAAAGTACAGAAGCGACAACGAGACACATCATGGTCTGGGCATAAACAAGTGATGCATTAAGAGTGGAAGTCTCGGTGTGGTATTTGCTTTCCACAGGCGAGACAATTATTAACTTTTTCTGACATTGGTTAGTGCAAGAAAAAAGGATCCCCAATGGGGCACTAAGCTTTAGAAGACTTCAACTTCAATTCGGTAGATGAAAACTCAGGTAGCGGCCAACCAGCACTCATGTGAACTGCTTCTGCTTCGGCTGCCTTACTTTATACTACTGATGACCTGATGTCATCCTCAAGCGACAGCAATACTAAGTCTCTGGTATTTGGGCCAGCTGAGGGCTACTCTGGCAGGGATAACCCAAATGTGATGACTGCAACAGTCAAACACGAAGAACATCTGGGTGGTCATGAAGGGAGAAAAATAAGAAAATAAAGCAGGAGAGTTATATTGCCTTTTACAGTGAAAGGAAGCATTTTCCTCTTCTGGAGAGCCTCTGGAAGGATTATCTGAATAGATTACTGTTAAAAGGGGCATCCAAGAGAGTTTAGTTAAGGTCATCATGATAAGTGAGATCCAGGGCTAAACCACTATGCAAAAGCATGTGCTAGCACATTTGTAATATCTAAAGTACAGTGAGCCACAACACTAAATCTTATTTGAAGTCACTATATTAAAATTCTTCCCTACAGGTTCCTTCTTATAGTTTCATAGGTGTATACTATGCTAATGACCACTAGGGCCCTTATAAGCCTAGCCATGCAACCTAAATGTGACCCACAAATTTGATTTATATAGGGGTTAATTTACTGACTGCCTCTGTCCATCAGAAACATAGAAGCCAGACCAGGGGTGAATTTCCGATTACCCATCCATTGGTCCAAGTTGCTCTTAAAAAGGGATAGGGGGTAACTCTACTTCACATGGATGGGAAGCCTGTTCCAGACAATGGAAATTCTCTGACAATCATATCCATCTCTGCAACATGTCCTGTTTATGTTGAAACAAAATCTAGGTCTTCTGATTTTGCTCGTTTTGTGGCTGTGCAAAGGATTCATCAAAACAGGGCCCAGAGATGCCTTGCATGACAGGCAAAGATCACCTCTCTGAAGTCTATATTATACAGAATAAAGATACAGGGCTTTGAGGCATCATTATAAGACATTTTGTTTACCCCCTGTATTCTTTTTGTAAGGAACCTTTGTGGGTATTCCAGTTGCTACATGTGCCTGATTAGGTACATACCGGAGGGCATTATACTCAATGATGGGTATGATAAGGGTCAAGTACAGTGGTATGATGACCTCTCTGGACCTAGATGCCATGTCCTTGCTTATACATTGAATAAGACAGAAGAATTTTCTTACTATCTTGGACACATGTTGGTCGAAGGCTATGTTACTATCTATTTGAGTTCCTAGATTCCTGACTAGTGAATCAACTTTTAAGGGTGTTTTATTGATGATGTAGTTACCCAGGGTGGCAGACTTCACAAAAGGTACTATAATGCATTTCTTGGTTTTGGGTTTTAAGCCATGGATTTGGCACCAAGCATTTGTCTGTATTAGACCTTCCTGAATGATGTTCTCATCTTGGGGAGATTCAATGACTGCTCTCAGTTTGCAAACATTTGCTACCTTGGTTAGCCACAGTCCTTTGACATTGGCTTTGACATCTGAGATATAGATGCCAAAGAGGAGTGGGCCTAGAGCAGAGCCCTGGGGGACTCTACTGGTGGCCGGCCTCTTTGTGGTGGTGGCCTCACCAATTCTAACCTCCTGGGTCCTACCACTGAGCCAGCTAGCTATCCAGTGTGTTAGTAAGGGGTTTATACCTAGTTCCATAAGTTTGCTGACAATGTCCAAGTTGGGTACTGTATCAAATGCTTTAGCCAGGCCTAGGTAAGCAGTATGCACCATTATCCCCTCATCCATTGCCTTAGTGAACTTTTCAAAGAAGTCCACAAAATTCAATAAGCATGACCTTCCTTTGACAAAGCCAAACTGGGATGGATTCAGTGTCTGGAGGTCTCCTATGTCCTTGTTGATAATTTCTGTGAGAATTCTTTCTACGGCTTTGCAAACAGGACTAGTCAGACTAATGGATATCAATACTACCACACTGAAAACAAAGGTATAAGTGACCACAAAGGCCAGAAAATTCCAGTTCTTTTATTTAAACACTGTAGCTCTAGCGCCTTGGCCAACTGAACTTCAAGGAGTCAATAATTACCCATTATTCCCACTCTTAAATATTCACATCAATTAAAATACAAAATAATTCAATTAAAAAACATCCAATCCATTCACTCATTCAGTAATATTATAACAACTTCCAACTGCAATCTTTATTTGTGGTACCAGTTTTTCTTGCCTCTTTTTTTTGTACCTGCTTATGTCCTCATAAAAAGGTGCCTAAAAGATATTCAAATTCTATCATCTGGGCAGTTAGTTGAAGAGTTTCCTGACTATGATGAATCAAACTCCCCCAGTCTTGTGTGAGCAAATTTGGTCTGTGAGGAAAGTTGTGGTAACTGTCCTTGGTCAGATTGAAAGGAAGGGGGAACTACTATTACCTTGGCCAGAATGCAGTCATCACAACTTTTTGAGACAGTCTTTCTAAGTCTTTAGAAGAGCCCTGGAAAACAGTGGAAAGACATGCATGAACATTCTGGGCCATAGGAATATGAAAGCAGCTGTCTTTCAGGCCTGTCTGTAAGAAATCCTGGGGAAGAATTTCTTTAGTTTTCTGTTCTAAATCGAGGCAGAGAGATCTACTTCAGTTGTTTCCCACAGGTGGATCAATTCTTGGAATCCCAAGGATAAATTTCCCAGGTATGAGGTCTGTCCAGGTCCTGCTCAGCTTGCCTGCAATAAGGCTTTGCTCTGACAGAATGTATGAAGATTGAAGAGTCAGATTTAACTTAATGGCTACCTCCATGGTTATCATAGCCAGTCTGCAAAGACAGCAAGATCTGCTACCCCCATTTGCTTAGGTATCACATCATTGTGGAAACCTGCAGAGGTCCTGGGGACCAGAGTTGATAATGGTCAGCTTGTCCTTGACATATATGTGCTTCTGTCTACAGTATCCCACAGAGCTTACACTTTTACCCCTTTTGAAACCACTATCCCTGCCAGATCTGATGTGTCTGTCGTGACAAACTGGAGGAATATCAGAAGGGAGAATGGAAGCCCTGGATAGTAAGCTATATTCTACCCACTATACAATCTCACTTTTCACAAACCCCAGAACTGGGATCTGAAAGAACCAAAGGTGTAGATGCTGAGTCCAAACTGATATGAGATACCACTGTATCTTATTCATGTGAAGTCTGGCCAAGGGAAGTATGATGGTATGTATCCTAGAATCTTAAAAACTCCCTTGCAAATGCTTGGCTTTGGCTGGAGAAATTCAGAAAAGAATTGTTGAAACATCTCTACTTTGACTTCCTAATGCAGGGTTCAGCAACCATCCCAGAAAAATCATTATGTGAGAAATGATAAGAAAAATTGATTTGAAAGTCCAGATTGGGTATAAATTCTAGAACAGCTTCTAGAGATTTTTGACAGCTAGAAAAAGAGACTGCAAAGATAAGACAACTATTCAAATATAGAAAATGTGAATGCCTTGGAGTCTGCAATAATGAACAACTTGAGCTAGGCATTCCATGAATACCTTGGGGTACAGTAGAAAGTCTAAAGGATAAAACAGAGAAATGGTAGTACAAATCTTAAGAAATGCCTTAACTGCTCAGCAATAAAAATCTGATGATAGAACTCCTTTAGTTCTAGTTTTACTTTGTAATCTAGAAGAGGGATTAGACGTACAACCTCTTAAACTTTGGATGTAAAGATTTAGGAAAGAAAGGTACAGCACTGGCCTTCAGGATGCTTCTGGTTTGGGAATTAGAAAAATTCTTGAATAATAACTTTTGCCTCAGAGATCGACAGGCGCTGGTTCTATGACTCCCTGAAACAGTATGTTGTGCACAGTGAGAGGAAAGAAAGGAATGTGGTTCTCTGGGCAAGAAGGAAAAATTCTCATTGTCACAAGTGTACCCATTTGGATTATATTCAGAGTCCAACTGTATGAAACTATGTGATGCCAGTGGGTAAGATAAAGTCTCAGAAATATAGGAAGGATGTCATGGTTGGCAGAGGGAATCTGAACAGGAAGACAGTCATGCTGAATGCGAAGGCCGTCCTCAGTTTTTAGAGGACTTTCCTTTCTTTTCTGAGCCTTCTTGCCATTGTTTTTATAACACTGATTACTGGTCCTTTACTGTTTAGACTGCATTTTGAAAACAGGAGCTGAGAAGGAAACAAATATTTGGTCTGAAAAAAGAGAGTAGAAAAATTTGAGAGATTCCATGAATTAATTGTCTCCCTTACATCGCATTTCTTAAGCACCTCAGCTGCAGAAGGACCAAACAGAGTATTGTTATCTAAGGGATAATTTAAAATATCAGCTTTAACATAATCAGGGAGATTTTTGGGAATGAAGCCTAAAAAATCTCAAAATTGATCCAGAAACCGCCCCTCTGGAGGAGGAAGAGGAATCAGCAGCATCATAAGTACACCTTAAAATATGCTTAGTCACCTGAAAAACAGACATCATAGAATAATTTATAGAATTCTTTACCTCAGAAGAAGGAACGTTAACCATTAATTTCTACAAGTTCAAAAATGACATAAGAGCTTGACAATTTAAAATTCTGAAGTTTAACATACTAGAAAATATATTTTCTTCTCTAGCTCATCTATTGCTTTCCCATCTTTGTTAGAAGGGATGAGATGAATAGCAGGGACATGTTAGCAGCAGCACACTTTGAAAGTGAAATGACCACTGAATTTATTTTAAGGTTAGAAAGTAGGTATGTATGTGTCTGAGACCCCCTTTTATAACCAGTCAAACCTCTTGGGAGCAGGAGGCTAGCCATCAGGAAGATTGGATGCAATGAGAAAAACATTCTCTAAACCAGACAATACAGGAGGAATAGGTGCAGCTTTAGGTATCTGTAGCAAATGATAACACATTTTCTGTGCCATATGAAATTCATTCTTGTCCAATTGAAACATCTCTTTCATATTAGATAAAGCATGGGCTTAGAGAATGTTGGGTAAGATTGGAAGGTGATCGAATCCAGTATTGTCTGCAACATTTTTCTTGATTATAATATTTTAGCTTGTGAAGTATTCCTTGATCTCTCCAAGGCCTTTGACACAGTGTCTCACCCCTTACTTTTGAACACACTGTCTAACCTAGGCTTCTCACATAACACAGTAAAATGGCTTCAAAGCTACCTCAAGGATCGAAAACAAGCAGTGAAATGGTCCAACAAACTTTCACCCTTTCTCCACAACCCTACTGGAGTCCCCCAAGGCTCCATCCTAGGACCCCTACTGTTCAACATTTTCACAAACAACCTTCACATTGCTTTTCACCCTGGGACCCTCATTCAATACGCTGATGATTCCACCATAATCTGCACTGCTCAATCACTACCAGAACTACTCTCAAAAACTCAACAGTCCTTTACAGCAGTAGAATCCTGGTTAAGAAATGCCCAACTTTTTCTTAATCCACAGAAGACAAAACTAGTACTCTTTCATCCCCAAAACACCTCCCTTGTCACTGATCATTTCAGCATCCTTGCATCTGACAACACTGCCATAGAAATAGTGCAGGAAACCAAACTTCTAGGTGCTATCATTGACAATAAACTTTCATTTGACCCCCCCCCCCCCATATACAGCAAAATATAAAGAAAACTCATTAAAAACTGAGACTCTTCTATAGAAACAAACATTTCTTTACTGCAGCAACCAAAACTACCCTGGTAAAAACAGTTTTACATCCCTCTCTTCTTTATGGTGCCCCTATCTTAACTAACTTACAAAATTCTACCCTAAGCAAGTTGGAACAGTGCTACAACAAAGTTACAAAGTTTGCCACAAGCTCTAAATATCACACACACCACTGTAAACCACTCCTAGAATTAAACTGGCTTGAACTACCCAACCAACTTGCCTTTATTCAGCGATCGACCTTGCACAACCTTATTTTCAAGCCTGCCTGCCCTGCACTAGCCAATCTAGTCACACCTTAAACACCAAATCGATCCCTACATCAGAAGACAAAAATATCTTAGCTATCTCAACACACACAAGAAAACCTGGTCACTCTCTGTATTCATACTCTGTCTCTATACATTGGAATTCTTGGAATTCACTATCTCTAGCTACCAGGTCTATGCCCTTTTCTAAGCCTCTTTAAAAAATCATCTCAAAAATACATGGCTCTGCTCCTGCATAAAGCCTGCCTAGTGCTCAGGTCTTCCTCTTCTGTCACATTTCAATCCCTCACAGACTGCAAGACCTAAAGCTCTTATAACTCCTTCTCTCCTTCTATACCATATCCTTAAGCTACTGCTCAGACTTTATTGCTTCTATTCTTCTTAACTCTCTCTTTCTCTCTATCTATCTGCATCACTAACTTTCTGGCTGCTGTTTTCCTAACTGAAACTAGCATTCTATTTTGCATGTACTACAACAGTCAATGTCACACATTGCACTACCTATGTACTTTTTTTTAACACTATCTACATCATGTATGATGAGAATGACTACTATCATCTGTAATGTTTTAACTGTATAGAATTGCCTAGATGTGTAGTAATATATTACAACATCTTGTAGCAGTTTGTTCTTTTAACTTATTTTTTTGTATAGTATTTCTAATGTAATCTTTATTGTATTGGATTATATTGTACTGTACGTGGAGCTTTTCTCCCCAGGCCTCTGCTGAAAACAGGTTCTGTAGACCGAGTCAGACCACCTCAGTAAACAAATGTCAAATAAATAAATAAACAGTGGATGGCTTACCATTTGAAAGGCTCTGGTCAGGTCCATAAAAAGACCCCCAGTAAGGAAGCTTTCGTTCACATTATTGAAAATGGTGTCTGTAGCTATATCTAGAGCAGTTGTGGTACTGAATACACTACGAAAGCCACATTGTTCATCATAGAGAAGGTTTTATTGATTAATATCATCAAACAGCTTTTTTTAAGTTAGTTTTTAAAGATATTAATAGGGCACAAGTTGGCAATGGGTCTGCCTAGTATTTGCAGTCCTCAGAATTAGAGACTTTGGGAAGTAGTAATATAGTGGCATGTTTACATGGGGTAGGGAAGATGCCAAATAATACAGATAGACTGAATATGTGTGTGAGAAGTTAGGCTACTTAGGTAAATGCTGTTTTGAGCAAGAAATAAGAAGTTTAGAGAACCTTGTTCCTGGTACAGTGTTAAAGTTGTTTAGGGATTTAGTGACTAATGTACTTGTTATTTCACTAAAATGGATCATAACTGCAAATGTTGCTAGTGGGTAGAGTTGTGATTCAGGAATTTCACTAATGTTGCAAGTAGGACACTGAGGGAAGGATTTCTTTACAAAGTTCATAGTAGTATTGAGAAGAAAGGTTTTATATTGGCTGGCAAAGTTATTAAGGGTCTGCTGTAGTGGTATATGAGGAACTAGGGTAAAGGTAGTCTGTAATATCACCTGTAAACTGTTTAATCTCTTTCCAGAATTATTTTGGGTAAATTGCTAAGGCATTTTGTTTCTTTCTTAGATAAATGGCTTTTGCCACATTAGTATCAATTCTGGCAGATTTCCTTCAGTTAAAGGTATATTTTATGTAGCAGATTGCTTCTATGAGTTTTCTTACAGAACATCCAGGCTTTGACCCTAGCATTGAGTGTCTTTAATAGCCCAAATTGTCTAAGTGCAAGGCTGTCCATGAAATGCCTTTGTTTTGACTGGAAAAAGTGAGTCTTAAAAAAAAAAATAAATGTTATCTGCTTTTACTGTATTTGTGTTCTTGGAATTCACTATCTCTAGCTACCAGGTCTATGCCCTTTTCAAAGCCTCTTTAAAAAATCATCTCAAAAATACATGACTCTGCTCCTGCATAAAGCCTGCCTAGTGCTCAGGTCTTCCTCTTCTGTCACATTTCAATCCCTCACAGACTGCAAGACCTAAAGCTCTTATAACTCCTTCTCTCCTTCTATACCATATCCTTAAACTACTGCTCAGACTTTATTGCTTCTATTCTTCTTAACTCTCTCTTTCTCTCTATCTATCTGCATCACTAACTTTCTGGCTGCTGTTTTCCTAACTGAAACTAGCAATCTATTTTGCATGTACTACAACAGTCAATGTCACACATTGCACTACCTATGTACTTTTTTTTGACACTATCTACATCATGTATGATGAGAATGACTACTATCATCTGTAATGTTTTAACTGTATAGAATTGCCTAGATGTGTAGTAATATATTACAACATCTTGTAGCAGTTTGTTCTTTCAACTTATTTTTTTGCATAGTATTTCTAATGTAATCTTTATTGTATTGGATTATATTGTATTTGTATTGTACTGTACGTGGAGCTTTTCTCCCCAGGCCTCTTCTGAAAACAGGTTCTGTAGACCCAGTCAGACCACCCCAGTAAACAAATGTCAAATAAATAAATAAACAGTGGATGGCTTACCATTTGAAAGGCTCTGGTCAGGTCCATAAAAAGACCCCCAGTAAGGAAGCTTTCGTTCACATTATTGAAAATGGTGTCTGTAGCTATATGTAGAGCAGTCGTGGTACTGAATACACTACGAAAGCCACATTGTTCATCATAGAGAAGGTTTTATTGATTAATATCATCAAACAGCTTTTTCTAAGTTTTCAAAGATATTAATAGGGCACAAGTTGGCAATGGGTCTGCCTAGTATTTGCAGTCCTCAGAATTAGAGACTTTGGGAAGTAGTAATATAGTGGCATATTTACATGGGGTAGGGAAGATGCCAAATAATACAGATAGACTGAATATGTGTGTGAGAAGGTAGGCTACTTATGTAAATGCTGTTTTGAGCAAGAAATAAGAAGTTTAGAGAACCTTGTTCCTGGTACAGTGTTAAAGTTGTTTAGGGATTTAGTGACCAATGTACTTGTTATTTCACTAAAATGGATCATAACTGCAAATGTTGCTAGAGGGTAGAGTTGTGATTCAGGAATTTCACCAATGTTACAAGTAGGACACTGAGGGAAGGATTTCTTTACAAAGTTCATAGCAGTATTGAGAAGAAAGATTTTATATTGGCTGGCAAAGTTATTATGGGTCTGCTGTAATGGTATATGAGGAACTAGAGTAAAGGTAGTCTGTAATATCACCTGTAAACTGTTTAATCTCTTTCCAGAATTATTTTGGGTAAATTGCTAAGGCATTTTGTTTCTTTCTTAGATAAATGGCTTTTGCCACATTAGTATCAATTCTGGCAGTTTTCCTTCAGTTAAAGGTATATTTTATGTAGCAGATTGCTTCTATGAGTTTTCTTACAGAACGTCCAGGCTTTGACCCTAGCATTGAGTGTCTTTAATAGCCCAAATTGTCTAAGTGCAAGGCTGTCCTTGAAATGTCTTTGTTTTGACTGGAAAAAGTGAGTCTTAAAAAAAAAAAAAAAAAAAAAAAAAAATTTTATCTGCTTTTACTGTATTTGTGTTCTTGGAATTCATTATCTCTAGCTACCAGGTCTATGCCCTTTTCAAAGCCTCTTTAAAAAATCATCTCAAAAATACATGACTCTGCTCCTGCATAAAGCCTGCCTAGTGCTCAGGTCTTCCTCTTCTGTCACATTTCAATCCCTCACAGACTGCAAGACCTAAAGCTCTTATAACTCCTTCTCTCCTTCTATACCATATCCTTAAGCCACTGCTCAGGCTTTATTGCTTCTGTTCTTCTTAACTTTCTCTCACTATATGTCTGCATCACTAACTTTCTGGCTGCTGTTTTCCTAACTGAAACTAGCATTCTATTTTGCATGTACTACAACAGTCAATATCACACATTGCACTTCCTATGTACTTTTTTTGGACACTATCTACATCATGTATGATGAGAATGACTACTATCATCTGTAATGTTTTAACTGTATAGAATTGCCTAGATGTGTAGTAATATATTACAACATCTTGTAGCAGTTTGTTCTTTCAACTTATTTTTTTGCATAGTATTTCTAATGTAATCTTTATTGTATTGGATTATATTGTATTTGTATTGTACTGTACGTGGAGCTTTTCTCCCCAGGCCTTTGCTGAAAACAGGTTCTGTAGACGCAGTCAGACCACCCCGGTAAACAAATGTCAGATAAATAAATAAACAGTGGATGGCTTACCATTTGAAAGGCTCTGGTCAGGTCCATAAAAAGACCCCCAGTAAGGAAGCTTTCATTCACATTATTGAAAACGGTGTCTGTAGCTATATGTAGAGGAGTCATGGTACTGAATACACTACGAAAGCCACATTGTTCATCATAGAGAAGGTTTTATTGATTAATATCATCAAACAGCTTTTTTTAAGTTAGTCTTTAAAGATATTAATAGGGCACAAGTTGGCAATGGGTCTGCCTAGTATTTGCAGTCCTCAGAATTAGAGACTTTGGGAAGTAGTAATATAGTGGCATGTTTACATGGGGTAGGGAAGATGCCAAATAATACAGATAGACTGAATATGTGTGTGAGAAGTTAGGCTACTTAGGTAAATGCTGTTTTGAGCAAGAAATAAGAAGTTTAGAGAACCTTGTTCCTGGTACAGTGTTAAAGTTGTTTAGGGATTTAGTGACCAATGTACTTGTTATTTCACTAAAATGGATCATAACTGCAAATGTTGCTAGAGGGTAGAGTTGTGATTCAGGAATTTCACCAATGTTACAAGTAGGACACTGAGGGAAGGATTTCTTTACAAAGTTCATAGGAGTATTGAGAAGAAAGGTTTTATATTGGCTAGCAAAGTTATTATGGGTCTGCTGTAGTGGTATATGAGGAACTAGGGTAAAGGTAGTCTGTAATATCACCTGTAAACTGTTTAATCTCTTTCCAGAATTATTTTGGGTAAATTGCTAAGGCATTTTGTTTCTTTCTTAGATAAATGGTTTTTGCCACATTAGTATCAATTCTGGCAGTTTTCCTTCAGTTAAAGGTATATTTTATGTAGCAGATTGCTTCTATGAGTTTTCTTACAGAACATCCAGGCTTTGACCCTAGCATTGAGTGTCTTTAATAGCCCAAATTGTCTAAGTGCAAGGCTGTCCATGAAATGCCTTTGTTTTGACTGGAAAAAGTGAGTCTTAAAAAAAAAAATAAATGTTATCTGCTTTTACTGTATTTGTGTTCTTGGAATTCACTATCTCTAGCTACCAGGTCTATGCTCTTTTCAAAGCCTCTTTAAAAAATCATCTCAAAAATACATGACTCTGCTCCTGCATAAAGCCTGCCTAGTGCTCAGGTCTTCCTCTTCTGTCACATTTCAATCCCTCACAGACTGCAAGACCTAAAGCTCTTATAACTCCTTCTCTCCTTCTATACCATATCCTTAAGCTACTGCTCAGGCTTTATTGCTTCTATTCTTCTTAACTCTCTCTCACTATATGTCTGCATCACTAACTTTCTGGCTGCTATTTTCCTAACTGAAACTAGCATTCTATTTTGGATGTACTACAACAGTTAATGTCACACATTGCACTACCTATGTACTTTTTTTTGACACTATCTCCATCATGTATGATGAGAATGACTACTATCATCTGTAATGTTTTAACTGTATAGAATTGCCTAGATGTGTAGTAATATATTACAACATCTTGTAGCAGTTTGTTCTTTCAACTTATTTTTTTGCATAGTATTTCTAATGTAATCTTTATTGTATTGGATTATATTGTATTTGTATTGTACTGTACGTGGAGCTTTTCTCCCCAGGCCTCTGCTGAAAACAGGTTCTGTAGACCCAGTCAGACCACCCCGGTAAACAAATGTCAAATAAATAAACAGTGGATGGCTTACCATTTCAAAGGCTCTGGTCAGGTCCATAAAAAGACCCCCAGTAAGGAAGCTTTCATTCACATTATTGAAAATGGTGTCTGTAGCTATATGTAGAGCAGTCGTGGTACTGAATACACTACGAAAGCCACATTGTTCATCATAGAGAAGGTTTTATTGATTAATATCATCAAACAGCTTTTTTTAAGTTAGTTTTTAAAGATATTAATAGGGCACAAGTTGGCAATGGGTCTGCCTAGTATTTGCAGTCCTCAGAATTAGAGACTTTGGGAAGTAGTAATATAGTGGCATGTTTACATGGGGTAGGGAAGATGCCAAATAATACAGATAGACTGAATATGTGTGTGAGAAGTTAGGCTACTTAGGTAAATGCTGTTTTGAGCAAGAAATAAGAAGTTTAGAGAACCTTGTTCCTGGTACAGTGTTAAAGTTGTTTAGGGATTTAGTGACCAATGTACTTGTTATTTCACTAAAATGGATCATAACTGCAAATGTTGCTAGAGGGTAGAGTTGTGATTCAGGAATTTCACCAATGTTACAAGTAGGACACTGAGGGAAGGATTTCTTTACAAAGTTCATAGCAGTATTGAGAAGAAAGGTTTTATATTGGCTGGCAAAGTTATTATGGGTCTGCTGTAGTGGTATATGAGGAACTAGGGTAAAGGTAGTCTGTAATATCACCTGTAAACTGTTTAATCTCTTTCCAGAATTATTTTGGGTAAATTGCTAAGGCATTTTGTTTCTTTCTTAGATAAATGGCTTTTGCCACATTAGTATCAATTCTGGCAGTTTTCCTTCAGTTAAAGGTATATTTTATGTAGCAGATTACTTCTATGAGTTTTCTTACAGAACGTCCAGGCTTTGTCCCTAGAATTGAGTGTCTTTAATAGCCCAAATTGTCTAAGTGCAAGGCTGTCCATGAAATGTCTTTGTTTTGACTGGAAAAAGTGAGTCTTAAAAAAAAAAAAAATGTTATCTGTTTTTAGTGTATTTCTGTTTCTTCGTACTTTATTTTGCTTTTGCATCATCTTAAAAGTACTCAATTGTATTTATTACTGCTTGGTGTAACTCATTCTAATCCTTTTAGTTTAAGCACTTGGGCTTCAGACCAGTTGTTTTACATTAAGAAGGTTTGTGGTCTGCACTGTAGTGGCAGAACAGGTAGCTTACATCCTTCTAAGTTGGGAACTGCTGATTGCAGGCTCAGTGTCTGTTATTCTAAAAGTGTATTAATTCTGGTTTAAGCACTTGGGCTTCAAGCCAGTTATTTTACATTAAGAGAGTTTGTGGTCTGCACTCTTGTGGGAGGACAGGCTGGACTCTGCCCTTCTGAGCTGGGAATTTCTGGTTAAAGGCTTATAGTGCCTGCATATTTGAACTGCTTCTTACTGAAATTGGTACACCTTGTTTGCTGTAGCATAGACTAGATCCAGGCCTGCTGAATCTAGCTTTGTTTGTATAACTTGAGCACTAATCCAGGCATTCTTTAAAGTATTCAATTGCATTTATTACTGCTTGGTAGTAACTTGATTAAAGTGTAGCTATTCATTCTAAGTACTTTGGATTAAGCACTTGGGCTTCAGACCAGTTGTTTTACATTAGGAAGGTTTGTGGCCTGCACTGTGGTGGCAGGACAGGAAGCTTACATCCTTCCAAGTTAGGAACTGCTGATTGAGGGCTCAGAGTCTGTTATTCTAAAAGTGTATTAGTTCTGGTTTAAGCACTTGGGCTTCAGGCCAGTTATTTTACATTAAGAAGGTTCGTGGTCTGCACTCTTGTGGGAGGAGAGGCTGGACTCTGCCTTTCTGAGCTGGGAATTTCTGGTTAAAGGCTTATAGTGCCTGCATATTTGAACTGTTTCTTACTGAAATTGGTACACCTTGTTTGCTGTGGCATAGACTAGATCCAGGCCTGCTGAATCTAGCTTTGTTTGTATGCTTGTTGTTTGTTTGCTTGTTATTTCCCTGAAACACTAATTTCACCTAAAACGCGGCTTTTCAGCGCTTCTGTGGATCCCTAGTGATATCTGCATTGCCTACTGTACTTATTTCCTTGTTTCACTTGAAAGAAAGTTACTGTTTGTCATTTTTGCATTTAAGTTACCTGTAACACATTGCATTTAAGTTACCTGGCACTTGCTCACTAAGTCAGCACTAAAAAATTAAAAGCACTACACCCTCACAAACTCCCCTTGAGTACCTTGTTCCCCATTGGCCCTTTTTTCAATTATAAAGGAATTCCCAATACTATTCTAGCATGTCCAAAGGTCAGTTGTCAATCTCCTCTCCGGTCCAGCTGGTGAATCTGGGAATCTTGAGGCAATGTTACAACTGCCTCATGTATACAGACAACCCTCTCCTCCTCTCAACAAATTCCAACACATGTGAGAGATGCAACCATATAGCCAAACTGGAGGCTAAGCTCTCTCAACTCAGTTTTGGCATAACCAGTCAGGAGGAGAAGGAAACCACACTCACTACAATTCCAGTCTCACATAGACCTACCACGACAGCAAACTAAACACATAAACACACAAAAACATACTCGGAGGCTCTAAATAAAAATCTGCCTAAGCAGCAGAGACCTCCAAAGCAGACACCCAAGCAACCGCTACCCCAAAACAAAACACGTGCAGCACATAGCTCACAAAGCCAGTGTGCCGAACAGTCACAGCCCTTAAGGCTAAACAACACACCTGATACACTTGTAATAGGTGACTCTATCATCAGGCACACTGACATCCCGCTCACCAGGCTGAACAAGGAGAAGGTTATGGTGAGCTGCCTGTCGGGCGCTAGGATCCACCACATAACACAAGCACTCAAGTCACGCCAAAGCAAGTACAAATATGACTCAGTCATTGTCCATGCTGGTGTGAATGACCTGAGATGTACCTCCCTGGACTACATGAAAAGAGACATAGAGGAGCTCTCTGAGCATGTAGCCCAGGCCGGTATGACCCTGACCTTGAGTAGCATCTTACCCTCACCAAGAATGATGCCACAATATGAAGACAAGATGATCAATTTCAACAATTGGCTTAAGTATTGGTGTCATTCAAAGGGGATCCAATGCCTGTCAGCCTGGGATGACATGCTCGACAAGCCACAATGCTTCGCTAGGGACGGCTTGCACATGTCACCCCTGGGCTTTCGGATATTGGCAAAGGCTCTTGCTACCCCCATAGTGCCTTTTTTAGGCAAGGCTCAAAAGACAAACCCACCTCCATAGGTATCACAAGGGATAAGAAACTAAGAGTAATGCTACTCAACGCCAGAAGTCTAAACCTCAAGATGCATGCACTCAAAACTCTCCTTAGCATGGAGATCATCAATATCTGTGCAGTAACAGAAACCTGGTTCAAGGCTCCCGAGAGCACCCCAGCACTACCAGGTTATACCTCATACCATGCTTTTCGGCCCCAAAACTTGGACCGAACCACAAAAGGAGGGGAGTATCAATATTCGTCAAAGATACCCACACCTCCAGGTTGGTGGCACAGCACGAAGCATCAGAGACTATCCATGTGCAACTAACAGTGGGTAAAACTGCCTTCCAGTTTATAGCCTGCTACAGACCACCCTCCCAAACCCAGGAACCCCACTCGGCCTTCCTGAGAACACTGGAAAATATGAAGGTCTCTCCAAACACCATTATATTGGGCGGCTTCAACTACCCAAACATAGACTGGGAGCATTACTCTAGCTCCAACACCCTAGCCCAAAGGTTCCTAGAATTTATAAACTCAGATCCTATGGAACAACTTGTTACCACTCCCACAAGAGGGGAAAACATACTGGACCTGATCATCACCAACATGGGGACTCTATGCTCCAGACCAAAAGTGTATCCCTCACTGGTAAGATCAGACCATAAACTAATCTCACTGGATATTCACATCCCGACCCCACCCCCTGCCCAGAAAACCTCAGTGAAAAACTTCTCTAAAGCAAATTTCACACTCCTCAAAACTGAGGTGGAATCCTTCAAAGCCCCCGGGCCTGTGGAAAATACACCCAGACCGCAGAATCCTTTATAAACGCATTCTATGAACACCTTCAGGAATGCATGGATCATGCAATCCCAAATAAAACCAAGACCCAATCCTCCAAAGGCAGACGTCCTGTCTGGTGGACCCCAGCCATAAACAAACTATACAATAGAAGGAGGAAGCTACTACATGATAGAGCAAAATCCCAAAAGGGAAGGCATCTCTGATCAGTATTAGCAAAAAACTACGGGCACTCATAAAATCGTCTAAGGCCAGCTTCGAGAGAAAAATTGCACAGGACACTAAGGATAATCACAAGGCTTTCTTTAGTTATGTTAGGAACCTGGGTGGGAATTCCCAGATATGCTCAGAATTAGTCCAAAATGACAAAAAATACACCGAACCCACAGACATTGCCAACATCCTAGCTGACTGGTTCAGCGCAAACTTCTCCCCCCCCCCACCAAAAGGGCAAATATCTATCCCAGCAGAGTGCTGACCCCTGACATCTCAGATGCTCAGGTAAGAGCCGCCCTCTCCAAAGCATAAAACACAGCATCAATGGGACCAGATAGTGTCCCGGGCTGTGTTCTACATGAACTTCAAGAAGAGCTAAACCCAAACATAAAACTACTGTTCAATCTCAGCCTTACTACAGGATATGTACCCAAAGAGTGGCGTACAGCAACAGTGGTCCCTCTCCACAAAGGCAGTGCCTCAATGGATCCTGGAAACTTTCGCCCCATAAGCCTGACTAGCTTGGTCTGCAAAGCTATGGAAAGGATCATCATGGACCTCATAAATAAAGATATTGGGGACCTACAGACACTGGATCCTACCCAGTTTGGCTTTGTTAAGAGCAGATCCTGCCTCTTAAACCTGGTCGAGTCCTTTGAAACAGTCACCAAGGCCATTGACGAGGGGAAGGTGGTCCACACAGCCTACCTAGACCTCGCAAAAGCCTTCGATACAATACCCCCCTCAGGCATTATAGATAAGCTCACCAGCTTAAATATAAACCCCTATGTCACTAGATAGGTTGCAAACTGGCTCAAGGACAGAACCCACATGGTTAGAATTGCTGGAGCCATGTCAGACTCCAAACCAGTTACAAGTGGCATCCCGCAAGGCTCAGTCCTGGGACCTCTCTTTTTCGGTATATATTTCTCGGAGGTACAGGCCAACACAGAAGGACTGTGGCTGACCAAGTTTGCAGATGACTGCAAACTGGGCACCATAATCGACTCACCAGCCGACACAAGCATCCTCCAAAAGGGCCTCATAGAAACAGACAAATGGTGCCAGAGCCATGGCCTCAAGCTAAATGCCAAAAAGTGTATAGTCATCCCCTTTGGCAAAAACAAAGTGCCCACAAATTACCACATAGGTGGTAATCCATTAAGTACAGAAGAAGTAATTAGGGACCTGGGGACCCAAGTTGATAGCAATCTCTCATTTGACAACCACGTGGCCAAAGTGGTTAGAAGAACATTTTATACTAGGCTATCTGCCCTAGGGCATTTATAAGCCTAGCCAGAGTGTGTTTGGCTTTCACCACCCATTTTAAATTAATTTTGCTATGCCTTTTTTTGAGGTTAGTATACTGTGCCTCTGTCTAACAGTGACACAGAAGTGATAGCCGGGATAAACCTACGATCTCCCATCCACTCATCAAGATTCCTCTTGAAGAGAGTCAATGTGGGACTCTGCCTAACCTGGACTGGTATTTTATTCCAGAGTGAAGGGAGCCTCTGGGTTATGAATCTGTCCCTCCAGCATGTCCTATTTATTTCAGTGCTGAGGTTCAAGTCTCTCGAGCGCGTAGCTCGGTGGGATTTGGATTTTCTGAGGTGCAGCATGTCCATTAATTCCGGGTTGGACATGGCTTTATACGTCAGGCACAGATCGCCTCTGAGCAGGTGGTATGCCACTGAGTAGAGCTGGAGTTTCTTTAACCGGGCAGCATATGGCATCTGTTTGAGCCCTTTGATCCTCTTGGTGAGGTACTTTTGGGGTCTTTCCAGTTGCTGCAGGTGTCTGGTAAGGTACATCCCAAAAGGGGCATTGTACTCAATTATGGGCCTGATGAGGGATGAGTAAAGAGGCACGATGACCTCCCCTGATCTAGATGTGAATCCCTTCATGATTAGGTGGGCTATATAAAATGTTTTTCTAACCACTTTGGCCACGTGGTTGTCAAATGAGAGATTGCTATCAACATGGGTCCCCAGGTCCCCAATGACTTCTTCTGTACTTAATGGATTACCACCTATGTGGTAATTTGTGGGCACTTTGTTTTTGCCAAAGGGGATGACTATACACTTTTTGGCATTTAGCTTGAGGCCATGGCTCTGGCACCAGTTGTCTGTTTCTATGAGGCCCTTTTGGAGGATGCTTGTGTCGGCTGGAGAGTTGATTATGGCACCCAGTTTGCAGTCATCTGCGAACTTGGTCAGCCGCAGTCCTTCCGTGTTGGCCTGTACCGTCGAGAAATATATACCGAACAAGAGAGGTCCCAGGACTGAGCCTTGTGGGATGCCACTTGTAACTGGTTTGGAGTCTGACATGGCTCCAGCAATTCTAACCATGTGGGTTCTGTCCTTGAGCCAGTTTGCAACCCATCTAGTGACATAGGGGTTTATATTTAAGCTGGTGAGCTTATCTATAATACCCAAGTGGGGTATTGTATCGAAGGCTTTTGCGAGGTCCAGGTAGGCTGTGTGGACCACCTTCCCCTCGTCAATGGCCTTGGTGACTGTTTCAAAGAAATCAACCAGGTTTAAGAGGCAGGATCTGCCCTTAACAAAGCCAAACTGGGTAGGATCCAGTGTCTGTAGGTCCCCAATATCTTTATTTATGAGGTCCATGATGATCCTTTCCATAGCTTTGCAGACCAAGCTAGTCAGGCTTATGGGGCGATAGTTTCTAGGATCCGTTGAGGCACCACCTTTGTGGAGAGGGACCACTGTTGCTGTACGCCACTCTTTGGGTACATATCCTGTAGTAAGGCTAAGATTGAACAGTAGTTTTATGTTTGGGTTTAGCTCTTCTTGGAGTTCGTGTAGGATGCAGCCCGGGACACTATCTGATCCCATTGATGCTGTGTTCTTTGCTTTGGAGAGGGCGGCTCTTACCTGAGCATCTGAGATGTCAGGGGGGCAGCACTCTGTTGGGATAGATATTTGCCCTTTTGGTGGGAGGGGAGAAGTTTGCACTGAACCTGTCAGCTAGGATGTTGGCAATGTCTGTGGGCTCGGTGTAGTTTTTGTCATTTTGGACTAATTCTGAACATATCTGGAAATTCCCACTCAGGTTCCTAACATAACTAAAGAAAGCCTTGTGATTATCCTTAGTGTCCTTTGCAATTTTTCTCTCGAAGCTGGCCTTAGACGATTTTATGAGTGCCCGTAGTTTTTTGCTAATACTGATCAGAGATGCCTTCCCTTTTTGGGATTTTGCTCTATCATGTAGTAGCTTCCTCCTTCTATTGTATAGTTTGTTTATGGCTGGGGTCCACCAGACAGGACGTCTGCCTTTGGTGAAGTTTCTCCGATACCTAGTGTCGCATGTCTCATGTATTCAAATGCGATACTGAGGCTAGTTATGTGTTCAAGTTGTTTATTATACATAAACACATCAGGAGCTGTAACTGAAGCATGTACTTCGAACTTCGTATGTTTACTGACTCACTCATTACTTCTAACACACTCACATGTGCATCTCCATTCAAGCTTGCACTCACTCAATGACTATACAAAATGGCACTGATATTGCACGTGCTCAATAACTTATATGCACGTGCTATCCAGCTACAATGGCTGACTAGGTCCAAGATGCACAGTGATCTACACCTAGGATGCATGTTTCTTCTTATCAAGAAGCCAGGCTTCCAGTGCTCCCCATTTATCATTTATGCTAGCAATATTTAGTCCTGTTTTGCTTAAATCCTTACTTCTAACAATCTGTTGATTCATGTCACGGAGAGAGTGATTTACCTGAACACTGGAGTTAACGTTAACTGGTTGAGTAGACAAACAGTGAAGAGAGCCTGTATTTAATTGGATATCACTTGCTCTGATCATTTAAGTACACAGAGTGACGTCCTAGGTAGTGCATGTGAACACTGATAATTTTGTAGGAGAATAAGTACTCCAAATTGTTTCTTAGAGAAATAGGTTAGTTTTACTGAATATTCATTCAGAAAGAAAGGTGAACATAGTTCTGAAGCAACAGTGCAGCATGTTATAAACAGATTCCCAAGGAAAAAAGTGATAACAGGTAATAAAACAAATGCATACATATTTACATATCTAAAACTGTAGCCTTCAACCAGGGAATATTTAATTTTCTTAAAAACAGTTTATGAATATCTATGAACGCTTGCGCACTACTTTTAAGTTTTTGAAGCATTTGCATTTGTATTGTTTTGCAAGATAATGATTTCTGTTTTTTCTTAAATAATGTGAGATTATGAACTGAAGTCATTTTGAGGGAAACCTATTCCAGGAGGCTGGGGCAAGGTTACTGAAGGCTTTTTTTTTTCAGAAAAAAATTTAAAACGTTGCTGGTCACTACACAACTCATACTCCACTTCTCATAAACAGACCACTGTGAGAACAGTAAGAATTTGGGGAGGGGGTCATTGTTGAAAGTAAAGGATAAAAAAAAAAATAATATATATATATATATATATATATATATATATATATATATATATATATATATATTTACATACAGAAAATGTATAAGGTGGCCTGTACTTTAGCAATGATCTTATTTCTTGAATATCTACCATTTTTGAGAACATGCTCACACCAATGTACTATGTTCACCATAAGGAACAGCACTCTAGGAAATTATAATATGAATGTGAGAATCCCAAATAGTATACTCCCAGGAAATGCCCTGCAAAACAACCAAAGCAAATACTGGCTCCCACCAGACTTTGCATTTAGTGTTTTTTAATAGTTTGAGAAATTATGAACAGCTATTCAAATAGCAGCTTCATAAATACTTGGAGTAGACACATTTCTGAAGGTTGCAATGGTAGATGCTGACCTGCTGCAACTTCCAGCTTCCCCATTCACACCCTTATTGCATTTGTCTCAATATAAATTGATATAATTAGCCAGCTACCTGAAAAAGGACCAGATGTTGAGTGGGTAACACTGTTTCTTTTATTAAAAGACACAAAAGACTGTCAGCACTTTTGTTCTTTCAAAACAGTTTGAGGAAAACAAACCACCAGCTCATAACCTTATCTACTGTGCTAACTAGCAGTTCACTGTGAACAGGTAGGTTTTCTGGTTGGAATGCTGCAAGGAGGTCGAGAAACATATGGCTGTAAGGCCCCATAGTAGGAACTTCTGTCTGGCAGCTGTACAGATTAGCTTAAAGAAATCTCAAGATACCACCTTAAGCAAAAATGTGTTTGAAAGACAGCCTGTCTCTGTACACCATTCTTTAAACATGAAGAACACAAATTCACATGTCCTTCCAGCCGAGATACATTCTACCAAGACATCCCCCCCAGAAAGATATCAGAGTTATGCTGAAACAATAAGCTTAAAAGGAGGAAGAGTTAATTTTGCATCACGCAGTTCAGGACCCATTGAAGAGATATAAGATGCAATATGGGCTTCAAATAAAGAAAGACGAGTTTTACAATAAAATAAGAACATGCAGAAAGCTATACAGGTACACAGACAAAAACAGCAGACAAATTTAAGTTTTGCATTAGAAATAAACCAAGCCATTATTACACACATCCAAAGAAATTAACAATGCTGGAGCTTTACCTTAACTTTTACACTTAAAAGATACTCTAGTCCATTTGAGTATACTTTTCTGCTGTGTCAATCTTTTACTATGGGCAACACCTCTTGAAAGAAAAAAAATGTCTCAGTGGTATCAACCCAAGATCTTACATTGCTGTTGAGAGTAAAATATTTTAGTTCTGAATGCAAAACTCAGCCTTCCAGCTGTCTGAACAGTTTTTTCTTTTGTATTTTTTAACTGTTGCAGAGCAATGACCTTTTTCAGACTCAGCCTGGGAGCACTGTCTGGTTATATGTCTTCATCAGAGTAACACAGTTATGCAAATGGAGGGTGAGGTAATCTTACCCTGGAACACGGGAAACAGCTTGTTGACACCTCATAAAGTATAGTTGCGTAAAATCTTACCATAAAGTAGATGTCCTTCTCTTCATTATTGCAGTACATACCTCTCAACTTCTTAGATCAGAAAATATGGACAAAGTCATATATAAAAGAGGGACAAAGGCCCAAAAATAGGGACAATTGTTAATATTGCTCTTACAAACAGAAAGTTGATAGAAGAACAGGTTTTGCATTAGCACAAATTTTCTGAATGGTATGAAGTTGGAAACTCAACTGTCTGTCGTTATTTTCTAACTTCAATCTTTGGAAAAAAAATACATGAAACCAGTGTGAAAAAGAAGAAAACACTGATAAAACACAGGCTCCCAATGGTCAGTAAAGGCTGGTGATGCAACTTCAAAGAAAATAGAAACGTATCTAGCGTATACACTGTTTATTACCACTTTCATCAGAAATTACTTCTTCTGACGAAAGCGGTAATAAACGGTGTATACACTAGATACGTTTCTATTTTCTTTGAAGTTGCATCACCAGCCTTTACTGACCATTGGAAGCCTGTGTTTTATCAGTGTTAACTTCAATCTTTAATGATTTGCCACTAATTTGCCAGAAAACCACAATTTTATGAAAAACGGACAAAAATATGAGGCAAAAATCTGGACATTCTGCAAAAAAAATGTACAGTTGAGAGGTATGTTGCAGTATCAAAAACACAAGGGCTCTCCCGCCCAGGGCAGCCCAACACTTGGCCAGTATACAAAAGCCTAATGACCTTGTATGCATCTTACATCACATCTATGCTTCCTATGCAGAATGTAGGACATAAAAGGGACATACAGACACAACCAACAAGAACTAAATTGCCCCAGAAGAAAACAGTCTCCATAGGACAAAGGAGTTCACGCACATCCAGAAGGAAAAAATGCAGAAGAAAAACAGGAAACCCTCAGCAAGAAGGGAATTTAAAACAAAAAACAGAACAAGAGGTGGTTGCAGGGAGGGAGGAATGGCTGCAAATACTGCAACAGTGCAGAGAAGGACATCTACCTCTGTCAAATCCCTCTTTTCCGCGGTTTTGCGCGTTTTTGTGCATGGCGCAACAACAGGCAGCGCCGCCTAATTGGGTTTAAACTATTCCTGGCTCCACAAAGTCTGCTCTTCACTTTTTCCATTAGAACTGCTCTATCTCTCAATTTAAACACCATATTCTCATTCTAAGGCCCTTCACTGGTCCAAATAAGTAATCTTACAAGTTAGCACTATTAAACCATAAGCACTACTTACTCTTATACTCTCTACGATTACCTTGTCCCCTATTGGTCCGTCTTAATTCAGTTTCCCTATATTACTCTAGCATGTCCAAAGGTCAGTCAATGGTTTCCTCTCCAGTCCAGCTGGTGAATCTGGGAATTTTGAGGCAATGTTACAACTGTCTCATGTACACGGACAACCCTCTCTTCCTCCAAACAGGTTCAAATATATGTGAGAGATGCAACCATATAGCCAAACTGGAGGCTGAGCTCTCTCATCTCAAAACTGGTGAAACCAGTCAGGAGGAGAAGGTAACCTTACACAACACAATTCCAGTATCACATAGTCCCACCACATCAGCGAACCAAACACATAAACACACAAAAACATACTCGGAGGCTCTAAATAAAAATCTACCTAAGCAACAGAGACCTCCAAAGCAGACATCCAAGCAAAACAAAACACGCACAACACATAACCCACAAAGTCAGTGTGCCAAGAAGCCACAGCCCTTAAGGCTGAATAACACACCTGATACTCTTGTAATAGGTGACTCTATTGTCAGACACACTGACGTCCTGCTCACCAGGCTGAATAAAGAGAAGGTCACAGTGAGCTGCCTGTTGGACGCTAGGATCCGCCACATAACGCAAGCACTCAGGTCACTCCAAAGCAAATACAAATATGACTCAGTCATTGTACATGCTGGTGTGAATGACCTGAGACGTACCTCCCTGGACTACATGAAAAGAGACATAGAGGAGCTCTCTGATCATGTAGCCCAGGCCGGTATGACCCTGACCTTGAGCAGCATCTTACCCTCACCCAGAATGATGCCACAGTACAAAGACAAAATGATCGATTTTAACAACTGGCTAAAATTTTGGTGTCATTCTAAGGGGATCCAGTGTCTGTCAGCCTGGGATGACATGCTCGACAAGCCACGTTGCTTCGCTAGGGATGGCTTGCACCTGTCACCACTGGGCTTTCGGATATTGGCAAAGGATCTTGCCACCCCCATAGTGCCTTTTTTAGGCAAGGCTCAAAAGTCAAACCCACCTCCATAGACAGCACAAGAAACAAGAAACTAAGGGTAATGCTGCTAAACACCAGAAGTCTTAACCTCAAGATGCACGCACTCGAAGCTCTCCTCAGTATGGAGAACACCGATATCTGTGCAGTGACAGAAACCTGGTTCAAGGCTCCAGAGAGCACCCCAGCACTACCAGGTTATACCTCATATCATGCTTTTCGGCCCCAAAACCTGGACCGAACCACAAAAGGAGGGGGAGTTTCCATATTTATCAAGGATATCCACACCTCCAGGTTAGTGGCATTGCACGAAGTATCGGAGACCATCTATGTGCAACTAACAGTGGGCAAGACTGCTTTTCAGTTTATAGCATCCTACAGACCATCCTCTCAAAGTCAGGAATCCCACTCGGCTTTCCTGAAAACATTGGAGAACATGAAGATCTCTCCAAACACCATTATACTGGGCGACTTCAACTACCCAAACATAGACTGGGAGCACTACTCAAGCCCCAGCACCTTAGCCCAAAGGTTCCTGGAAATTATAAACTCAAATGCTATGGAACAACTAGCCACCACTCCCACAAGAGGGGATAACATACTAGACCTGATCATTACCAACATGGGGACTCTATGCTCCACACCTGAAGTATATCCCTCATTGGTAAGATCAGAACATAAATTGATTTCACTGGATGCCCACATCCCGACCCCACCCCCAGCCCAGAAAACCACAGTGAAAAACTTCTCAAAAGCGAACTTCTCACTTCTCAAAACCGAAGTGGAATCCTTCAAGGCCCCAGGGCCAGTGGAAACTATGGCCCAAACTGCAGAATCCTATATAAATGCATTCTACGGACATCTCCAGGAATGCATGGATCATGCTATCCCAAACAAAACCAAAACCCAAACATCCAAAGGCAGGCGTCCAGTCTGGTGGACCCCAGCCATAAATAAACTGCACAACAGAAGGAGGAAGATACTACAAGATAGGGCAAAATCCCTAATAGGGAAGGCATCTCTGATCAGTACTAGCAAAAAATTACGATCCCTCATAAAATCCTCCAAGGCCAGCTTCGAGAGAAAAATTGCTCAGGACACTAAAGACAATCATAAGGCTTTTGTCAGTTATGTTAGGAATCTGGGATGCAACTCCCAGACTTGTTCTGAGTTGATTCTAAACGACAAAAAATACACTGAACCCACAGACATCACCAATATCCTGGCAGACAGGTTCAGTGCAAACTTCTCCACCCCCTCCCCCCCCAAAAAAAGAGCAAGCAACTATCCCGGCAGAGGGCTGCCTCCAAAACATCTCTGATGCTCAGGTGAAGGCTGCCCTCTCCAAAGCAAAAAACACTGCTTCCATGGGACCAGATGGCGTCCCGGGTTGCGTCCTACATGAACTCCAAGAAGAACTAATCCTTCAAATAAAACAGCTGTACAATCTCAGTCTCACTACAGGATATGTGCCCACAGAATGGCGTACAGCAACAGTGGTCCCACTCCACAAAGGTGGAGCCTCTACGGACCCTGGAAACTATCGCCCCATAAGCCTGACTAGCTTAGTCTGCAAGGCTATGGAAAGGATCATCGTGGAGCTTATAAACAAAGACATTGGGGACCTACAGACACTAGATCCTACCCAGTTCGGCTTCGTCAAGGGCAGATCCTGCCTTTTGAACCTGGTTGACTTCTTCGAAACAGTCACCAAAGCCATAGATGAAGGGAAGGTAGTCCACACAGCCTATCTGGACCTAGCAAAGGCATTTGACACAATACCCCACTCGGGCATCATAGATAAGCTATTCAGCTTAAATATAAACCCCTATGTCACAAGATGGGTCGCAAACTGGCTCAAAGACAGAACCCACAGAGTGAGAGTTGCTGGAGCCATGTCAGACTCGAAACCGGTCACAAGTGGCGTCCCACAAGGTTCTGTCCTGGGACCGCTCTTGTTCGGTATACACTTTTCCGAGGTACAGGCCAACGTGGGAGGACTATGGCTCACTAAGTTCGCAGACGACTGCAAACTAGGCGCCATAATCAACTCTCACAGAGACGGATAACTGGTGCCAGAGCCATGGTCTAAAGCTAAATGCCAAAAAGTGTATAGTCATACCCTTTGGCAAAAACAATGTGCCCACAAATTACCACATAGGCAGTAACCCATTAAATACAGAGAAAGAAATTAGGGATCTGGGGACTCAAGTTGATAGCAATCTCTCCTTTGACAACCACATTGCCAAAGTGGTTAGAAAGACCTTTTACATAGCCCACCTCATCATGAAAGGATTCACCTATAGATCAAGAGAGGTAATCGTGCCCCTTTATTCATCCCTCATCAGGCCCATCATAGAATACAATGCCCCTTTTGGGATGTACCTTACCAGACACCTGCAGCAATTAGAAAGACCCCAAAAGTACCTCACCAAGAGGATCAAGGGACTCAAACAGATGCCATATGCTGCTCGGTTAAAAAAACTCCAGCTCTACTTAGTTGCATACCGCCTACTTCGAGGCGATCTATGTCTGACATATAAAGCTATGTCCAATCCAGAATTAATGGACATGCTCCACCTCAGTAAATCTAAATCCCTTAGAGCCACACGCTCGAGGGACTTGAACCTCAGCACTTAAATAAATAGAACTTGCTGGAGGGACAGTTTCATAACCCAGAGGCTCCCTTCGCTCTGGAATAGAATTCCAATTCATGTCAGGCAGAGCACCTCACTGAATCTCTTCAAGAAGAATCTTGATGAGTGGATGGGGGATCGTAGGTTTGTCCCGGGGATTACTTCCATGTCACTATTAGACAGAGGCACAGCAAACTAAACCTGAAAAAGGGCACAGTATACTCAAATCAAGGGGTGGCATAAGCCAAACAAAATCGGGCTAGGCTTATAATTGCCCCAGGGCAGATAGCCTAGTATGAACCTATGAACCTATGGTAAGATTTTATACAATTGTACTATGTCCTTCTATATCACTGTTGCAGTATCCGAAACAGAAGGGAAAGTAAAAAGGCTCAAGAAACAGAATGGGAGGTGAAAGGCTGAGAAGAACCCTCAACAAACCCACATAAAACGGTTTCAGCAAAACCTGCTCTGGTGCTAGAAAGCATATCTAACTTATAATGCTTAGTAAAGGTATGTATTGAAGACCAAGTAGCAGCTTCAAGGATGGGATTGGTGTCCAATCCCTAGAAGAAGGCACCAGAAGAGATAGCAGCCCTAGTGGAATGAGCTCTAACAGAAGACAGATTTACTATGAAAAGAGTAACAAAAGGAAATGGCCTTAGATATCCAGGAGGAACTGATTTTCGTAGAAACAGCCAAACCCAATGTCCTGGGATGAAAGGAAACAAAAAGCTGATCAGACTTACAAATGGCCTTGGTTTTATCCAAACTGTACCTAAGCTGTATGTGCAAATTCAAGATATGCAGGACCCTCTCTCTAGCAGACCAAGAAGAGAAAAGGGAAGAGTGTTGTACTGACTGATTCAAGGACAGTTCATTTACTACCTTAGGCATAAAAGAAGGATTAGTACTAAGGGACACCCTGTCCCTGTGAAAAAAACAAAAAAGGCAGAATGGCCATAAGGGCCTGAAGCTCAGAAACCCTTTGAGTAGAAGTAAGAGCCAACAACAAAACAGTCTTCCAGATACAATGTTGCAAAGAAGCAGACTCTGCAGGCTGAAAAAGGAGCCTGAGTCAGTTTTTCCAAAACAAAATTAAGTTCCCAAGGAGAAGGGATAGTCCTCCTTGGAGGCCCAATATGCAAGACTCCTTTAAGAAATTGTTTCACCTCAAAACCAGAAGACAAAGGAGGATTCAAGGGCAGACAAGCAGAAATGGCTGACAAATGGGCCTTCACAGAAGAATAGGCCAGGTCAGACTGAAGCGTCTCGCACAAGTAAGGGAGGACCAGTGGGACCGCCACTGAAAAATGGTCCTGTTTATGAGCATGGTGCCAGACAGAAAATCTTTTCCATCTGGACATATCAGACTTTCTGGCTGAGGGTTTCCCTACCTCCTGTAAAACCCTAAGCACATCCTCAGAAAAGAGGTCCCTGAATGGGATCAAAAAACCTACCACCCACAGTGTGAGTCGACGAGTGGACAAGTGAGGATGGATGAGAGACCACTTGTCCTGTGTGAGGAGATCCAACTGGTGAGGTATTGTGGTGATTGCCCCTGGCCAGATGCATCAAGAGGGGGAACTACAGCTGTCTTGGCCAAAAGGGAGTCATTGGCAAGATTTTGGGGGAGTCCAGCTGAATCTTCTTCAGGACTCTTGCAAGTAGAGTAAGAGGAGGGAAAGCATAAAGAAACATCCCCTTCCATGGCAAACAAAGGAAGTCTTACCATGCCAGATGGCATAGCACTCTGGAACAGAACAGAGTAAGCTGCCTGTTCAGAAGGGAGGCAGAAAGTTCTAACAGAGGACTACCCCACTGATGGACAATGTCAAGAAACACATCTCAGTGAAGCATCCATTCATCAGTCTGTGTTTTGGACCTGCTCAGATAGTCTGACACTAGACTGTGCTCTGAAGGAATGTACACTGCCTGAAGAGTTAACCAACTGAGAGCCACCTCACAGTCCTGAAGCACCATCCTGCAGAGGAGGTAAGGTTTTGTGTCTCCCTACTTGTTTGTATAACACATCACTGTAATGTTGCCTATGTACACTTTCAAGGGGCCTGGATAGAATATGGGATGAAAAGCTTGAAGGGCCAGAATCAGAGCTCTCATTTCTTTGATGTTGATATGGTCTAACTTCTAATGGGGAGGCCAGAGACCCTGAACTTTCAAGTGACCAAAAGAAGCCCCCCACCATTGGTGAAGAGTTCTTGAGAAGGGACTGGAGGCTGAAAGGGCCAGCATAAG
Source organism: Protopterus annectens (assembly GCF_019279795.1). Taxonomy (NCBI): domain Eukaryota; kingdom Metazoa; phylum Chordata; order Ceratodontiformes; family Protopteridae; genus Protopterus; species Protopterus annectens. The sequence continues at coordinate 1,627,532,365 of NC_056733.1, forward strand.
TTGAGAGCAAACTGTCAAGTCCACCACTCAAATTCCTTCTTTAAACAGGGAAGGGAAGGTACACTGAAATCCAGAGGATGACAATGCTGCAGTCAAACTGACTAAAGGTACCACTGAAGCTTCTGCATATGTAGTCTGTCAAGAGGAAGCATTGGAATAGAAGAGGCCATGAATCCCAGGGCCCAAAGAAACTCCATAGCTGGCATGGCAGTCACAGGAAGACGAGACTGAAAGAAGGCAATGACAAAACTTTTGGCAGTGGAAGACAGGCCAACATTGAATCTGAATCCTGCATCCCAGATACACATGATCCTGAGAGGAAGTCAGGATGGAGTTTTAGAAGTTGATAGTAAGACGCAGACTTTGAAGAAGAGAGAGATGGTAAAATTCAGGTCCTGTAACAGGCAACTGGGAGAAGGCACCTGAAGCAGCAGGTCATCTAGATAAGGAAAAATCTGAATGCCTTGGAGCCTGCAGAAAGCAATAACAGAAGCTAGGCATTTTGTGAATAACTTTGGAGTAGTAGAGAGGCCAAAGGACAAAGCAGTGAACTGAAAATGAAAGGAAGAAAAGAGGGTGAGTAGGGATATAAAGGAAAGCATCTTTCGGATCCAAGGACACCAGAAAAGCCTGAGGTAATAAAGGAGGAAATAGGGTTTGAAGAGTAAGCACCCAAAAATAAGGGACCTTGAGAAAGGTGTTGAGGCAGGAGAGATCCAGAATAGGTCTCCAAGTGCCCTTCTTTCGAGGAGCCAGGAACATCCTGGAATAAAAACCCTTTCCCACTTGGGAAGGGAAGACAGGTTGAATCACTCCTTGTTTCTCCAGGGACCCTAGAATCTCTGGGAAATGAAGTTGCTCTAGGGAAGGTTGAGTAAGCATCCAAAAAGAAGGGACCTTGAGAAAGCTGTTGAGCTGGGAGAGATCCAGAATAGGTCTCCAAGTGCCCTCCTTTTGAGAAACCAGTAACACCCTGGAATAAAAAAAAACTTTCCCACTTGGGAAGGGGTGACAGGTTGAATGGTTCCTTGGTCCATCAGGGATCCTAGAACCTCCGGGAAATGAGGAAGTTGCTCTAGAGGAGGTTGAGGAATCCCTAAAAAAAGGAGGGGAGACTTCTATACCATGAAGTAACTCTGACAGATAATAGAAAGAACCCAATAATCTGAAATGATAAGATGAGATGCCAATTTGGAAGCCAATGGGACAAAGGAACCTAGTCCAAAAGCCAAAAGAAGGGGGGAATTGTCAAAGAGAAGCAGGGTTATCAGATAATGGAGGCTTCTGGGCTACAGAAATCTGAGAAGTCTTACCAGAGAGGGCCCACTTCCCACTCTTCTTGCCCATGGAGGCCTGGCGTGGTTGCCTGCAGACAAAAGCAGATCTAGAAGGATAATTCCTCTGGATCTTAGGGATAGGAGAGACAAAAACATGTTTAAGGTCCTGCAAGCTTTTGCCTTTCTCTTAAAGAGACAAATATATCAGCAGCAGCAGTCCCAAAAAGTTGTTTCTCCAAAGGAGCATCCAACAACTTGGCCTTAATGTCCTCATGCAGAGACTGGAGATGAAGCCAAGAATAATGCCTCATGACAAACCCAAAAGCCACAGCCCTAAAAGTGGCATCAGTAGCATTATAGATACAGTTAATAGAGTAGCAAGCCATTTGAGAAGCAGAACCTAAAATAGATAAAGCAGAGGATTTGCCTTCAGAATCAGGGAGGTCAGAAATAACCTGACAAGCCTGAGCAATCAAAGCCAGAGCATACCTGGCCATGTGGGTCTGATAATTAACAGCCTTAAAGGCCAAAGTAGAAGCAGTGTACACTTTCTAACCAATCCTCTCCATTGCCCAACTATTCTTATCAGAAAGCAAAATTTTGGAAGAGGGCAAAAGCCACGAAGGTTGGTCAGAAGAGACTGACACTACAGCAGGATCAGCAGAAGGATATTTAAATAAAAGCTGACAATCCTCAGGAACCTTATAGAACCTATCAGGTTTCTCAGGAGCAGGAGGCTGAGAATCAGGAGACTTGGAAGCAGCAATGAAAGTATGTAACAAGGCAGCCAACACAGTAGGAGGAACTGCAGGGGTTTTAGGAGTATCCACCTGAAGCAACTCATAATATCTTCTTTGAATATCAGACACTTAATAAAAATCCCACTTAAAGTACTCAATCAACCTAGCAATTCTGTCCCCAAAAGACAATTCCTCAGAAGGAGACTCATGGCTAACAGACTCCTCTTCATCAGAACCATAAGCCAAAGGTGAAGGCATCTGTGAAGAATAGGGCAAAGAACCCTCGTCAGACACTGAATCCTCAGCTGAGAAATCCAGTTCCCTAAGCCATTTAGAAGGGGTAGAGGTCCAAGAAGAAGCAGGTAACAAAACCCCTTGGGAAGGTTTTAGGGCCATCAAGACAGAAAACACACCTTGAGTAAACTCTTGCCATTCCCTTTTGAGGATCCTTAGGACAGACCATATCATGCTTCAATTTTTGTTTTTTCTTGGAAGGGACATTAGCTCTAACAAATGCAAGAGGTTATGATCCTTGGTGAGATTCAATAAGAGAACCCAAAACCTCCTCCCTGACCAATATCTGCGGAATCCCTCGTGGACCCTCTGAGATAATGAAGCACGGTTCCCCCTCAATGTAAAAAGCAGATACCTCCAAAGCCTCAGGGGATATGATAAAGAATGGAGCCATGCCAGCCTCTGCCATGGTCGCAGCAGTGAAATCCGAGGATACCAAACCAGTGGAGGCTGGACAGCTAAATAATCCATCCAAGACTGCTTGGCCTTCTTCTCTAGTGGGAGTTTTGCAGGGTTAAAGGATTCTGCAATGGTAGCCTAAGCTAACTGTTTAAGCTGTTGGTTTTCAAAATAAATTGCCAAGGAAGACAAATGGCTTCTGAGTGTCTTAGGCACAAATGCCTTACAGATACTACATGAGGTATGATTGTGGGAAGCACCCAAACAAAAATGACCCTGCTCATGATGATCCTTATGGGGAATCTTCCTCCCACACTGACATTTTCCCTTCTTGGATGACATGAACTATAGATAGCAAAATAAAATACAAGACTAAGAAAAGTTAAAAACACAACCCCAACGGGGCACTTATCTAGTGGCTAAGTATTCAGTACAGCGACAAGGCATTCAAATCAACTAGCAATAACAGCATTTGAAATAGCGGCAAAGTACTGGATAGTTGCATCCGTATGTCCCTACACCCTACGTTCTGTGCAGACAGCATAGATGTGACGTACAGCACATACAAGATTATTAAGCTTTTGTATACTGACCAAGTGTCAGGCTGCCCTAGGCAGGAATCCCTTCTATTTTAGATGCTGCACCTGTGACACAGGAGGACATCATTATCTACTGTGCCAACTGGCAGTTTATTACAAACAAGTAGGATTATGGAACATGTGGCTGGAAGGCCCCATGGTAGGGAACTCTGTCCAACCAAGATAAGGTGCCAACATACTTCTCAACATGCTAACACTGAAAAGAGGGACAAAGGACATTGAAAAGCACTGTAGGTACATCCAGCCAAAAATGCAGACATCTAATTAGCATAAACTCTGAATATCAAGTAGTATATAACTCTTCCTACTTCCAGTAGGAATGCGAGATACTACTCAGAAACAAACATAAAGTAAAACTATAAGCACATCCTCAAAGAAACAGTGTAAAATCTGTAGTCTTTAATGAACTATATTGCTAATTTTGCAACATACGGGCATTTATTTTTGCTTCTGAAAAAGACGTGCCCTCTTTCTTTAAAGTATTTGCGCCAATAACATGTCGGTAATGTAGTGTCATTTGTTTGTATACTGGACAGCTTAAAATGTTATGTGTGATGAAGGAGTTGTTCTGAAAACTGTGTGAATGAGTAAATCAAGCCTGAAAAGTGGCATATACCTCTGAAAAATAGCTACATCATGTGCAGGGGTAAATCAGGCATGACAATAGGGACAATCTTCCAAAATAGAGACAGTCGAGACATCTGGGTGCCAACAGTTGAAAGGGTCACAGATGTTTAACAGATGAAATGCCAAAGTGGCAGAGTGCTTTAAAGGGACAACCAGGAAGACAGTATAAAAGTAGGAACCATTGTAAACAGTTATATAGCAGACTAGGACAGACATAGAGTACCACATATCAGTGTGTGGACTGTAATGACTGACCATATGATTACTATTATGTGCAGGAGTAAAGAGAGGGCTTATAGCTAACATGTTAGGAATGGGCACAATTGCTCTGGAGCAACAGTGTAATGAAAATCCAGTCATTACTGTGCATACTTCTCTTCCTGTATCTGCATTATGCTGTGATCCTTAGCCACATCTTACATTCATTGTTGCATCCCAGTACTTTTTTTTTTCACAACAGCATGTCACAGAGATTATCTCTATGTTGCTGGGACTGATGTATATGGCCATTGCAGACTTCATCCCCCTGCAGCCACTGCAACAGTCATTCAGCAGGACACTGCCCCTGGCTTCAAGTCCTTAACCTCCCAGAGGATTTCTTACTGGTTGAGCAAATAATATCTATAAAGCAGAACCACTGTTGTCTTGGCCAGTGAAGATTTAGAGTGCTGATCACTTCTCTGCTTCATTAGGTTTATTTTCAGAATAGCTGGAGGAAACATGTACATAAAAACCTGATGCTAATTTGTAGTAAAGGCACTGGCCACCCACTCTGGTAGTGCTGGAGTCCAGAAGGGGAAAATAACAAACTTGTGCAGATACCACTGTAAAGGAGGGTTACCTATACATTCCCTTCAGCTCAAATTTAAAAATATATATACACTGTATACTTGTTTTTTGCCTTAATATTTAATGGTTGATCTTTCAAGATTAGTATGTCCAATTCATAGGTTCATAGGCATTTACAAGTGGCCTTTCATAAGCCTAGTCATGCAATCCAACCCAATTGCATACCAATGTACCATGGGTGTTTATTAGGAGGGAATATGTTAGGAAGCAAATAGAGGTTATGTTGGGGAGGGGGGATGTTAGACACAGGCAGACAATAATGCCCAAATTATCAGAGACATGGGACCAGACTTGGGGCAAATTTTCAATTTCCCATCCATTGATCAGGGTTATTCTTAAATAAGGTTAAGGATGGTTCCTACTTCATGTGGATGGGAAGCCTATTCCAGAGCATGTCACAAGCAAAAATTACATTTTTGGACCTGAGATGCATCTCCCTGGACTCTATGAAGGAAGACATTATGCAGCTTTTAGATTATGTGTCTCAGGCTGGTATGAGCCTAGCACTAAGCAGCACAATACCATCACCAAGAATGATGACACAATATGAGCAAAAAATGATTTCAACAATCGGCTGTCTTTCTGCTGACATTCTAAGGGGATCCAATATTTGTTAGCTTGGGTGGAGATGGTCAACAGACCACGTTGCTATGCCAAGGAAGATCTGCAACTTCCCCCTCCAGACATCCAAATACTGGCTAAACGTTAACCACCCCACAGTGCTTTTTTTAGGCACTGCCAAATTGACAAACCTACCAATATATTAAAATCAGTTCAATAAAACCTCAAGGTGTTACTGCTCAATGCCAGAATCCTAAATAAAAAAAACTTCACTCCCTCCAAGCCCTCAAGAGTCAATAATACAGATATCTGTGCAGTTACTTGAGACATGCTTTAAAGCAGCAGAGAGTACCGAAGCAGTGCAGAGTTTCAATGCCTTCCACACTTTTAGATAAGTAGCTACACAGACAAGGCTATAGATGGAGGTGTCTCAATATACATAAATAACAAGCATACCTCTAGGGTGGTCAGACAAGATGCCCTGGAATTCCTCCATGTGCAGATCACCACAGACAAAATCCTGTACCATATCCTAGTTAGCTATTGCTCACCCTCCATGTCCCAAAAATCTCAGAATGCATACTCAGACCTACTGGAGACACCTATCATCCAACCTAAAACCCTACTCATGGGAGGGAGACTTTAATTACCCCTCTATAGATAGGGAATCCTACACGCCCTCAAATCTACATGCACACATATTCTTGGACTTCATAAATACAAACACCCTTGAACAAATAGTGAATATGTCCAGTAGCAACTCTAATATATTGGACCTTGTGTTCACAAATATGGGAGAAGACTGCCCCCCCCCAATGTCTTGTCCTCACTGGTAAGGTCCAACCATAAAGCTGTCTCCTTTAAAGTCAAAAATCAGTTCCGCAATCCCATTAAAGCCAGTAACAGTTAGGAAGTATTCAAAGGCAAATTACCTGTTATTAAGTGATGATTTGTCAAAATTCAATCTCCCTCCAAACCCATGCCCTCAAACACTGAGAACGTACTAATCAATGCTGAATTGCACTCAGAAACTCTTTACAACCATGTCAATGGCTGCATAGAGGCTCCTGTACCTAGCAGAAGTATGCCCAGAACTAGCTCCAGAAACAAACCCCCTGGTGGCATCCCAAATTAAACAGGATATACAATAAAATGAAAAAAAAATTATGGCAAAAATAAGGAAGGGTAATTCTAATAAATATAAAATCCCTCTCATCAAATTAAATAGGCAACTAAGAGGGCTAATTAGGTCAAGCAGAGCCAGCTTTGAGGTTGAGATATCCTCCCATGTGAAATATAACCATAAGGCTTTCTACAGCTATGTCAGAAACCTCAAGGGCATCACACAGCAATGTGCTGAACCGGTGGTTAATGGAGCTATAATCACAGAGCCTGGAGATACAGTGAACCTGTTAGCAGTCAATTCTGTTCCAACTTTACCCCCTCTCAACCCCAAACAATGCACAATAATTCCCTCAAACATAACCCTTTCAACTACAACTAGGGATCATGTGCTAGCTGCACTCACTAAAATGTAGAACACGGCCTCAATGGGCAAAGATAACATCTTGGGATGCTTCCTGAATAGACTAAAATATGAATTATCAGGACCCCTATAGTCTTAAAACAAACTAAACAAGTTCAGAGTTGACTGCAAACTGGGAGCAGTCGCTGAATACCCCCAAGATAAGAACACCCCTCAGGAAGGTCTTCTACTTTCAGCTGCTATCATTAGGGGTCGCCACAGCGGATCATCTATTTCCATTTCTTCCTGTCCTCTGCATCTTGGTCTGTCACACCAACCACCTGCATGTCCTCTCTCACCACATCCATAAACCTCATCTTAGGCCTTCCTCTTTTCCTGTTACCTGGCAGCTTCATCCTTAGCATCTTTTTCCCAATATACTCTGCATCCCTCCTCAGCACATGTCCAAACCAATGTAATCTTGCCTCTCTGGCTTTGTCTCCAAACCTTCCAATCTGGGCTGACCCTCTAATATACTTACTCCTAATCCTGTCCACCCTTGTCACACCCAGTGCAACTCTTAACATCTTTAACTCTGCCACGTCCAGCTCCATCTCCTGCCTTTTGAAGGTCTAATACAAGCAATTGGTCCCAAAGCCATAGATTAAAACTCAATAAGAAGAAATGCATTATAGTACCTTTTGGGAAGTCTGCCACCCTGGGTAACTATGTCATCAATAAAACACCTTTGAAAGTTGGTTCACTAGTCAGAGATCTGGGAACTTATGTAGATAGTAATATAGCCTTGGATCAACGTGTCCAAACCAGCAAAAAATCCTTCTATGTTGCTCAACCTATAAGCAAGAGCATGGCATCTAGGTCCAGACAGGTCATCAATTCCCTGTACTCAGCCCCCCGCTAGGCCCATCACATAGTAAAATGCCCCCTTTATATGTACTAGACAAGACACGTGCAGCAATTGGAACATCCATAAAGGTTTAAAAAAGAATACAGGGAGTAAACACAATGTCCTACACCGACTGCCTCAAAGCCCTGTCTCTAATCGGTATCATACAGACTTCTGAGAGGTGATCTTTGCCTGGAATACAAGGCATCTCTGGACTCTGGTTTGATGAATCTTTTGCACATTTGTGAAACAAACAGCATCAGAACTACTAAAAGATCTAAATTTACTTGCAACATTAACAGAAAATGCTGGAGACAGATATGTTTCTCTGAGATTTCCCATTCTCTGGAACAGGCTCTCCATCCATTTGAAGCAGAGTTCCTCACTATCCCTATTTAAGTACACCTTGGACCAGTGGATGAGTAATCAGAAAGTTACAGGCAGTTAGTAAATCACCCCCTATAAATCAAATTTGTAAGTCACATTTGAGTTGCACAGCTAGACCTTTAAGGGCCCTAGTGGTTGTTAGCCTAGTATACACATATGAACCTATACTATAGCCTCTTTCATCATGAAAGGGTATGGCAGGGTACCAGATATAGTAGCACCTATGCCAAGGAGGACAGGATTCTCCAGTCTCCCAGTGTTTGTAAATCTTGGTGTTGGGCTCATGTGACTTACTCAACAGTTGTCTAAAAAGAAACCTCAGATGACAGTACAGCAGTCTGTCTTCTAGATAAGGGATAGGGAGCCTTGGGCTGCTTTAGTAAGCATGCCTACTCAGTATGAACAAATTCCACTTAGGCAATTAACTATGCAATCAAATGATTAATTTCAGCATGCAACAGTAGATGAAATGTAAAGGGCATTGAAAAAATTACTACATGGAAATCTGCTCAAGAAGCTAGTTCCTGGCAACTATGCCAAATATTTCTAATCTCTTCATGCAATTTGAAGACAATGTTGTTGATGAAGCAAACAGATTTTAGGCATTTCCATTCACAGACACACCTGACTCAGCCACTAACTTTACTGGAAATGTCAAGTCATCCTTAACTTATCTGAAGGTGCCAAGATGTTTGTCCCCAACATAAAAACCAAGCTACAGCAATGTCAGCAAGAAGGCAAGATCTTCATGACTGCTGATGTCCAGCTCTCCACTCCTTAGGGAACATATTCCTGTAAACATAAAACTTCCATTAACTTATGGTTTAAAAGCACCAGTGATATTTTCAACAGCATTCTGTTAGAGGCTAAAAGTTTCCAGAATACAGACTGTTCAAAAAGCAGAGATCTGCAACCCAAGAAAATCAACAGCCCTCCTTCAAGGAAGAATCTATTAGGACTTGCCTACCTGTCCTGAGATAGGGGCAATCAGGAATAACAACACTACACTTTCCTGCATGGGAAGTCATCACACAAGACAATTGGATATGGTAAATTATATCTAATGAATACACTATATCCTTCTTGTTTCCTCTTTGGCCAGTGCCTCTTCTCCTTCCAGACATCCGTCTCTGTCAGAAGGATCAGTTCATTCAGAAGATACATTTCAATGGTCATGGTGCATGTGATGATATAGGCAAGTGACAGTATAACCAGCTAGAGTTTTGTAAAGAATTATATGTCCCCTATGAATATCAATCCAATTTATACAAAATGCTTATGTTACAAATGTATTAGAACTGTATGTCATGTGTATATCAAACTGATTTGTACAGATGATTGTGATGAAAATGTATTTGTGAGGTTTGCTTGTGTTAAAATGTATCAGCAGTGCATCCTGCTGAAATGAAAAGAAATGTACATGTATTATTGTAACTGAATTAAATGCATATGTTTTAATGGAGGATACTGGGACAGCAACAGTTAACCAGCTGGGTAGCTTTAAGAAAAATATGGGAAATGTAAATGAGCTGTTAAACTATTAAAATTTCACCCCACAGTACTGAATAGGACCAGAGATGCTAGGTCTGGGAGGATTTTTTGTTCAGTAGCTCAATAAAAAGAGGGGAAGCCACAGGCACTGCCATAAACATTTAGATGTGTATTGTAGCTGTCTATGCTAAATTCCTGTCTCACCTTCAAAGGGGAATACTGTGAGAACCTAGAGTCAGGTGACCAGATGAGGTAATTCTATCTTGGAAATTATATTTTAAAGATTACAAAAAGAAATCTCAAAGTATTGAGTATTCTGTTTTGGAGAACTTAGCTAGAAAGACCCTCACCCTTGAAGTAGTAAGGCAATTAAATAGGGAACGGTAATTCTTTTAGATTAGTCAGGAATATAGTAAAGTTTAGTTTAGAGATTGTTTTTATTTGTGAGTCTGTCCATCAATGTTGTTTTCAATATTTTCTGTGATTTGAACTTGGTGGTTTACTGTAAATATACATTCAATATGTTCATGTTCTTTGATTATTTATTATTAAACATATTTAAAACTTTTATTGTGCCTGGTCCTTTTAAAAAGTATCTAACCTTTGAGAGTACTTATATTTATTTGGTGACACTGTGTGGGCCACTCCAGAAGGCCTAGATGTCTTGGTCAACTACTATCATTTATATTAGTATTAATATTGCACCGTATAATTGGATACCCTTTGTAAGAGCCTTACAGTAACTGACTGGGTGGCAGTGAATCTACCTTATAGTCTGGGCAAAGCTGGTAGTCTGTGCCAGCCTTTTCCAGGTGTGTGTGAAAATTAAATCTTAAAGACTGTGTATGCCAGCTAATTGGGGCAGGGACATGAAGCACTGTGTTCACAAATAGGGTCCTGGAAGACTTGGCTTAGACACTTGGCTAAGGACCTAACCATACAGCTGTACCAGTGGGGAGTCTTATTGGGGACCTGGAGCCTTACAGTAGCGGACTGGGTGGCAGCAAATCTACCTTATAGTCTGGGCAAAGCTAGTAATCTGTGCCAGCCTTTTCTAGGTGTGTGTGTGAAAAATCTTAAAGACTGTGTATGCCAGCTAAATGAGGCAGGGACATGAAGCAATTGGTTCACAAACAGGCTTCTGGAGGACTTGGCTAAGGACCTAACCCTAGAGCTTTACCAGTGGGGAGTCTTATTGGGGACCTGGAGGGAGACTGATATAGAGAAATCCAGATCCCGGGCTGAGTGTGTTCTCTGTGTGCTCTTAAGGGAAACTGTGTTTGATGCAGAGAGGTCTGCATCTGGAAATACTGAGTGCATCCAATTGTATTCAAAGTGCATGTCCTTCTCCAATATCAGTGGTGAGGATTCAGGCTTCTTGATCGCTGGTCCAGTGTGGGGATATCACATATTGATGGCAGTGGTGGCCATCACATATTGGTAGCAGTGGTAGGCATCAAAGTGAAATTCATCCTTTTTTTTCATTTTGGAGGTGAACTGGCTGTGCTCTTTAAACCTCCAGACTGCAAACTTGCACATCAAGCTAGCCAAAGAGTCCAGAAGGTTCCTGTGCCTCAGGGTAAGAGACAACCTCTTCCAATTCAGGGCTCTTCCCTTTGATCTCATCACAGCTCCCAGTGTGCTTACCAAATGCACAACCACTGTAGCAGCTCTTTTCAGTTTGCCAGAATCCAGTGTTTTCCCTAATCTGAATGATGACAGTGTCAGCCATCCCAGTTTGGGAATCACTGGTTTAAACAAGGAAAATCTACTCTTACTCTCCCAGTCCTTGGGAACATCGACAGATATTGTAAAGTCCAATACAGAGCCATCTCAAGTACTTAATTTTACATTATGATATTACGTCTGCCTTAAATAACCAGCCTTCCATAGGATGGGATTGACTCCATGCAATCTCAGGTCTATTTTATTCTCTTGCAGTAAACAGTAATGACACCTCTTTACCTGAAAGTGTTTTGATATGATGGCAATTATAATCATGCAAGGTATCCCATAAGGGTCCTATAGTGGTCCCTCATGGTTTATTGGTTACAATGCACAAACCCCATGTGATTTTAGGCAACTATTTCTTAAGATCACTACCAGCATCTCTCTTGGTGGTGCCACCATTCCAATCCAGCTCTGGATAAACATCGCCCCACCAATACAGAGTGTGGCAGTAACCATAGACATGTCTGCCCTGGGGTGAGGAGGCACTGTTTAGGGCTAACAATCAGAGGTCCTCTTCACAGAATGAGACCCCTCTGCATTAAAACATTCTACAAATGAAGGTTCTCCTCCTCCCATTAGAGGCATTTCAGAGTTCCCTTTCTTGGGATGCAAATGCCACCCACTCAAATATAACAATGGTATGGTACACCAAAAAGCAGCCAATGACCCATTCATGACCCTCTGAAAGCAAAGTAACAAATCTGTACAGGCCAGTTCTCTTTCCATCTGGCTCAGCCACTGTTTATTGGTACCACACGTGATCCTTCAATGTGAAAGTGGCAAAGGTATATTTCTGCTACTAGGTAAAGCTTTACTGTGACCTACTCACCTCAACAATCAACTCCAACTGAAGTAACATTTTCTTCCTAATCTTCCTGTGATTCCCTAAGTCCAGAAATCATCACCAGATCTCTTTACACTTTCTGTTAGTTATTCTTATTCCAAAATTCCTAAAAAAGTTAATTCAGAGCAAGGTCAACCTTTCTATCATGGTAAAATGGAACATCCACTCCTTGATGCAAAGATTACTTCCCATCTAATTGAGTTCAAGACTTTCTGAATGCAGACATAGGCTGCAGTACACAGCATGTTGATCACTCAAAGAACATAGCTAGCTAATTCCTAGCAGCAGAGATCTTCCTGGATAGGCAAAATGTAGTCTTAAAGGGCATCTTTGCATGATATCTGGCATCATACATGCCCAGTGCAGATCTATGTTCTGTAAAAAGCTATGCCTCCACTGGTGTTCTTCTCTCATCCAATCCTACATATGCAACAGGATGGAGTCATACCATAACTTCCTCAAGGGAGCAAAAGTAACATCTGCAGTTATAAGGAGTGAAATAATCCATAACTTTAAAGTTTGAAGCATCTGCTGACTCTTTGTATTCCTTAATACCACTGAAGCTTCCTCACATGTAACCTCACCAGTAACACCATTAGGATGGCAGAGGCCATGCAGCCGTCAAGAATTCCCTGGCTGTAATAAAGTTTTTCAAGGAAATATCCTTGTAGTATTCCATGAGAAACTTCAGCTTATCCTGACAAAGGTACATTTCCTGGATGCTGGTGTCCAAGAGGGTATCCAGATGAAAATCATTCTTTTGGATGGGATTAGGTTTTACTTTGGAATAACAACTAAGTAATCTGTTTGAAAACAGTTCATTATAAATCGCAGAACCCTATTTACATCTTCTCCTGAAACTGAGCCAGAATCAGGCAATCAGCTAGGTATAGGTAGGCATGAATGTCCTTGGTTCTGCAGTGGGCAACTGTTTGAGCCAGACACTTTGTAAACACACTGGAGCAGCAGCCAAACCAAAGGACATGGGGGTAAATGGGTAATAGCAGTACCCTACCTCTAAACTGAGAAAGCATCTGTGGTACTATGGATAAGTATGTGCTCCCAGTCTCTAATATAATAAACTGTCTGTGGTCCTTGTGGTCTGGAATATGATGGTAACCTTGAGGCCCATGGTGAACATCAGAGCACAAAGGAAAAGGAAAAGGGTCTACAAGGTTAGCATTCTGAATGTTGATATTTTTAAGGTATTCAACCTGGACAAATCCAAAATGGGTCTCCATGGGTCCTGCTTCCTGGGAACTACGAACAGCCTTGAGTACCATTCTTTGTTTTGGTCCTACATTGACACCAGCTCATTTATGTTTTGCTGAAGATTCTTTAAGGGAAGACATTGTTGGTCTTTTGGTACTGAGGAATACCTGCCATTTAGGGTTTTGTTTGAAAGTGAAGTCTACCCAAGGGTACCATTTACAGGCTCCACTAATCGACTGTGATGTTTTCCCAGTTCAGGGAGAAGTGGGCCAGTCTAGCTACTATTTTGGAGCAAGAATGGCAACATTTGGAAAGGGCTGGGGGAAGGTTTGACTCATAGCAGTCATGGCTGCTCCCTTTGTAAGGTATAGCTCTAACAGCTCCTCAACTTTCCCTTCTGGTCTCCCTGCCACTTTTTGTAATGCCACTTTTTTACCCTTCTCCTGCACACCTTTTGTAATATCTTTGCATAGAGGTGTGTAAAACCACTTTAACAGACTACATAATTTTCATCTCTCCTCCAGAATCTTGAATAATTTATATTGTACAGGAACCAAAGAGCAGTTCGTTTTCAAGTGGGGCATTTAGGAGTTCTGCCAAGACATCCTCAGGTTGGGGTTGAAGCATTAGCTAGGCAAGACTTCTGATAACAGATCATATCGCTGCTGCCCAAAATACAGTATGAACAGTACTGTATCCACACTTAATGGAATGTTTAGCTACTTTGCCAATAAAATGACTGAAAATATAAACGTTTTGTTTTTAGCTCCTCATCAAACACCTCCCCTATCTTGCCCTTCAACTAGCTGAGCTCAGCCTAGTACTTGGTTTGAAAATTAGTTGCCTCAAACATCATGGTGCCAGCTATCAGTTTATATATATATATATATATATATATATATATATATATATATATATATATATATATATATATATATATATATATATATATACATATATATATATATATATATATATATATATATATATATATATATATATATATACATATATATACACACACACACACACACACACACACACACACACACACACACACCGCTCACCTCCTCCCCAAAACAGTCAAGGACCTGTCCCTCCAGCCATTTCAGTCATCAGCAGAATGTTAGGAGCTGGAACCAATTTTTATCCCTTCTTTTGATCCACAAACACCACTGTTGGATCAGTTAGAAAGAAACTGTACAAAAATTTGTGGGACTCCTGGAACATATAAAACCTATAAGGCTTTGGGACAATAGGTTGAGAATCTGGTTCATCTGAGAAGCCAGGAAGGCATCCTCTAAATCTCCAAGGTCTGGAAGAATAGCTACAGGTTGGGTACTTCCATGCTAAAAAGGTCAAAGTAGCATGTCTAGGCATTAGAGACTTGTCATCCAATTTGAGTTGTTCCTTAATTTTACAGATGGTGTCACCAAATAAGTCTTCCTCTGTGAGAAAAGCAGAAGACAGGGTGCATCTAATGTCTGCCATATTCCAGGTGAGAAGACATATGAAATGCAGAGGACTAATCTTCCTCTTCACTGTCAGAGGAGTCAATGTGCCTGTCTGGGAAAGATTTCCTCTTTCTGTTAAAGAGTCTCCAAACATTGGGGCCTGGTCCACAGCTAGCTACAGGTTCTATAAAAATTATAATAACCCTGAGCCAAGGAGGACCATTCCAGACAAAAATCTTGGGCTATGAGGGCCCACTGTAATAAAATTAGATTGACAGGCCTCCTTTGTCTGGATGACTGGCCCCTCTTTACTGTGGTTACTGCCTGGCAGGCCTTGGTCTACAGAGGAGTGATCTGAATTTCAATCTTCCTCCTACAGATGTCTTTCACAGAGTGAAAAGGGTACCTTCCTCCCATTCAGACATGACAAAACATGTTGCATTTGGTTGCCTGCATAGGGGAATTGCTGTCAACTTTTTCATAAAGGCATTTGTCTCAGGAGGACATGCCTTGATCCAAAGCCATTGCAGCCTTCAAAGGGGCAATGCCACAGGCCTCAGATATTTCAATATATGTTGAGCAGGGGTTGTGAAGTCATCTTTCCAAGTTCCATACACTCAAGCTAATTTGGGATGTTGAGATCCAAGGTTGAGTCATCAGATTCTCTTTCCTATTTCTCCTTAAAATACTTCTTACTTTTCCTAGAGGGAATGTCCACAACTAGTGGTACAGTATCAAATGAGATACCAGCAGCTCAGGCCAAAGCCTGTTTTTGTTCTACACAGTCCTGAAGGGGTACTCCCCCCTCTCAGAGTCTGGCAAATAAACTCCAGAGAAATGTTACAATCCAGGCATTGTGATCAGGTCCTTTGGTTTTACCCCCATTTTGCCAGCTTAACACCATGTCAGAGATTCTTGACAATGAACAGTATAGGGATCTGTCACCCTTCATTTCCACAACGCCCTTGCCACTCCTCCAGTGCTGATTGCTGAATGAACTAGTGTTCTGTCATTCACTAACCCAATTTCTCTCCAGCCTGGCCTGCCCCCACATCTAGATTGCTTTTTTTCCTCCTTTCTTTCATTTTGTCTTTCTTTTCAACTTTGTCCTGCATTCTTTCAGCACATTACAATTGGCCAAAAATACACCAATAATCATGGAAGAAACTGAATTAATACAAGCACTGGGGGCTGTTACACCACCAGAAACCATAGCATTCTGGGATTATAGATGCCCTGAGAAGCATTTTAGCTATTTTTAACAAAAAAAGGGGTCTATATTAGAACATCGAAGTTTCAAAACTTTGAACGTTCTAGTTCAGTCCTGGGTCCTCTCCTGTTTGGTATCTACTTCTCTGAAGTGCAGGCCAACACAGAAGGTCTTTGGCTAACAAAGTCTGCAGATGACTGCAAACTAGGAGCCATAATCGAAACTCCTAACGATATGGACAAACTACAAAAGGGCCTCACTGAGACAGATACCTGGTCTCAAAGCCATGGCCTGAAGCACAATGCCAAAAAATGTATTGTCATCCCCTTTGGTAAAAACTCTGTACCCATGAACTACCATATAGCTGGTAGTCTACTTAATGCCGAAAATGTGATGAGACCTTGGGACACAGGTGGACAGTAGTCTCTCCTTTGATAATCACATCGCCACAGTGGTCAGGAAATCCTTCTACGTGGCTCATCTCATCACAAAAGGATTCTCATCCAGAAAAAAAGAGGTCATTGTTCCCCTCTACTCATCACTCATTAGACACATTATAGAGTACAACGCCCCTTTTGGTATGTACCTCACAAGACATCTACAACAACTGGAAAGACCACAGAAATACCTCACAAAGAGGATTACTGGCCTCAAACAGATGCCCTATGCAGACCGTCTCAAAAAACTACAGCTTTACTCCATCGCATATCGCCTACTCAGGGGCGATCTCTGCCTAACATACAAAGCTATGTCAAACCCAGAGCTGTTGGACATGCTCCACTTAAAGAAATCCCAATCTCTCTGAGATACACGCTCTAGGGACCTTAACCTTGTCACCACAATAAACAGAACATGCTGGAGGGATAGATTCCTGTCCCAGAGACTTCCCATACTCTGGAATAGACTACCTATGTCAAACAGAGCTCCTCATTAGAACTCTTCAAGAAAAATCTTGATGATTGGATGGGAAATGGGAAATTCACCCCGGGGATCACTTCTGCGGCTCTGCTCGACAGGGGCACAGGAAAATAATTTTCTTGGGTGGCGAAAGCCAGCGTACATTTTTTGGCTAGGCTTGTATGGGCCCTAGGGCCGATAGCCTAGTACCTACCTATGAACCTATGAATATCGACCCCTATTCAGCGAAAGCTGAAAACATCGAACATACAGAAGAGTGAACTTTTTCCTAGGGAAAAAATTTGCTATTCCAAAACACATACACACAACACAAGCACACCAAACAAACAGCAATCCACATACACCTAAAATCTTACACCTAACCCTACAATAAACTATACACATACCACTAACTATCCACTTACCTTAACCCAAACCCTAAGGTCCATCACTATCGCACACTCACCTCACCCGCGCCCTAACTCACCTACCCCACCCTAACCCTCATGTCCACACAATCGCACACTTACCTGACCCATGCCCTAACCCTAACTCACCTAACGCACCCTAACCCTCACGTCCACACAATCGCATACATACCTAACCCACACCCTAACCCTAACTAACCTAACCCACACTCAATCGCACACTTATCTAAACCCGACCCGTAACTTTCCACCACAGTGCTGAAAATACAGAAGCAACAGAAACGGACAACCAAATTCTTTCCCTAGGAAAATATTTGGTTTTCTGTTGCTTTGATATTTTCAACTTTCACTAAATAGGGGTTGATATCAGAACATTCGAAGTTTTGAAACTTTGATGTTCTAATATAGACCCAAAAAAATCAGTCTTACCCTTTGAAGTTGCTTTTTCCTACATCCTTTCAAGACACCCAAAGACTATACTGTAATAACTGTAGAGGAAATTATCTAAGTTGGTGGACTGGTGGCTTAAAAGTGTCATACCCTAGCAGACATGACTTCTGAAATGCAAAGGCCAGGTCTTCTCCTCACTGTCAGGTAAGTCTGAGTGCCTTACTCTTTTCTTTTTTAATTTCGATCCAATGATGACCTGATTAAAAATTAAAAGTAAAGAAAGAAATTCAGTCCTATTTTTTTCTTTCAAGGAAGAAATAATTTTGATCCAAGTCTTAATGGCTAAAGCTGACAAAACAGCAGTTCACAATAAACTGAAGATAACTGCTTGTAAGGATACACAAATCATATCTGGGAAAACTTCCTGTCTCCCTACCCATAAAAAAAAAAAAAAAAAACAAGAGAAAAGATTGGGATGAACCTGAAGGTGCTGCTTCATACATATATATACACAACATGTCTCCTCACCCCTTCCCCTTAAAGACAACAATCTTCTGTTTACTACTCATGTCAACCTAGGATGAAACTGAGAGACTAGAACACAGCAGTACATTACACCCTGTTGCCACCTGTATACACATCTGATGTTTGATCATGAAGAAAGTGGAAAAAAAATAGTGATCACAAAAAGTATTTCAATTCCAGCTTCTTAGGTTCATAGGTAGGTACTAGGCTGTCTGACCGAGGGCATTTATAAGCCTAGCCAAAGTATGTCGGCTTTCACTACCCCATTGATTAACTGATCCTCTGTCAAGCAGAGCCAATGAAGTGATCTCAGGGGTGTATTTTCTGTTACCCATCCACTCATCAAGGTTTCTCTTGAAGAGTGTTAGTGAGGGGCTCTGCCTGATGTAATTTGGAATTTTGTTCCAAAGCATGGGGAGTCTTTGTGACAGGAATCTATCCCTCCAGCATGTTCTATTTATTGTTGTGGCGAGGTTTAGCTCACTAGAGCGCATGGCTCGCAGTGACTTGGATTTCTTTAGGTGGAGCATGTCCATCAATTCTGAATTGGACATGGCTTTGAAAGTCAGGCAGACATCACCTCTGAGTAAGCGATATGCCACTGAGTACAGCCGGAGTTTTTTCAGTCGGGCTGCACAGGACATATGTTTGAGACCAGTAATCCTCTTGGTGAGGTACTTTTGTGGTCTTTCCAGCTGTTGGAAGTGTCTTGTGAGGTACATCCCAAATGGGGCATTGTACTCTATGATGGGTCTAATGAGTAACGAGCAGAGGGGCACTATAACCTCTTTATTTCTAGATGCGAACCCTCTAGTAATTAGATAGGCCACATAGAAGGATTTCCTAACTACTTTGACAATATGATTGTCAAAGGAGAGATTACTATCTACCTGGGTCCCCAGATCTCTTATTACCTCTTCTGTATTAAGGGGGCTGCCACCTATGTGGTAATTCGTGGGTGTTTTCTTTTTCCCAAACAGGATGGCTATGCATTTTTTGGCATTTAGTTTGAGGCCATGACTTTGACACCAGATGTCCATCTCAGTAAGGCCCTTTTGGAGGATGTCCGTGTCAGCCGGAGAGTCAATTATGGCTCTCAGTTTGCAGTCATCGGCGAACTTGATTAGCCATAGTCCTCCTGTGTTTGCCTGTACTTCTGAGAAATATATGCTGAACAGTCGGGGTCCCAGGACCGAGCCTTGCGGGACACCACTTGTGACTGGTTTACAGTCGGACCTGGAGCCCGCTATTCTTACAGTGTGAGTTCTGTCTGTAAGCCAGATGGCAACCCATCTCGTGACGTAGGGGTTTATGTTCAGGCTGGTGAGTTTCTCTGTAATACCAGAGTGGAGAATGGTGTTGAAAGCCTTGGCGAGGTCAAGGTGGGCTGTGTGAACCTTTCCCTCGTCTATGGCCTTGGTGACTGTCTCGAAGAAGTCAACCAGGTTTAGTAGGCATGATCTGCCCTTAAAGCCAAACTGGGTCGGGTCAAGTGTTTGGAGGTTCCCATTGTCTTTGTTAATGAGTTCCATGATGATGCACTCCATAGCCTTGCAGACCAGGCTAGTCAGGCTTAAGGGGTGATAGTTACCAGGGTCAGTTGTGGCCCCTCCTCTGTGGAGAGGAATAACCGTTGCTGTGTGCCATTCTATGGGCACATAGCCTGTGGAGAGGCTGAGGTTGAACAGAGTGTTTAGGTGGGGTTTAGTTTGTTCTGTAGTTCGTGCAAGACACAGCCTGGGGCACCATCTGGTCCCACTGATGCTGTGCTTTTGGCTTTTGAAAGGGCTGTTTTCACCTGTGCATCTGATTTTTGTGACACTACACTTTTCCGGTATTGTTGTGGGGCCTTTTGGAGGTGACAGGGGGGTGAAGTTTGCACTGAATCTAACTGCCAGGATGCTGGCAATATCAGTAGGTTCAGTATATTTTCTGCTATTTTACACTAGTTCAGTGCATATCTGCGAGTTGCCACTTAGATTCTTAACATAGCTAAAGAAGGCTTTGTGGTTATCTTTTGAATCCTTGGCTATTTTTTTTCGAAGTTAGCCTTGGATGATTTCATGAGGGATCTCAGTTTCTTACTGATACTGATCAGGGATGTCTTTCCTTCTTGGGCTTTGCTTTTTTTCTGAACTAGTTTCCTCCTTCTATTGTATAGCCTGTTTATTGCAGGGGTCTATCAAACTGGTTTCCTTCTCTTAGAGGAGTGTGTCTTAGTTTTGCTAGGGATGGCACAATCCATGCATCCTTGCAGGTGCTCATAGAGTGCATTTGTAAAGGTTTCTACATCTTGGGCAGCATTATCCTTTAGCATGGGTGCTGTAAAACTTACCACCTCTGTCTTAAGGTGGTTTGTTTTACAAAAGTTTTTTACTGTGGTTTCCTTAGTTGGGGGTGGTGGTGGGGTGTGGACATCCAGAGTGATTAGTTTATGGTCTGATCTAACCAGTGATGGGTTGACCACCGGTGTGGAACACCTGTCACCCATGTTGGTGATGGCCAGGTCCAATATATTTTCACTTCTGGTAGGGGAGTTTACCAGCTGATCCAGGGCATTTGAGTTGATGAATTCCAGGAAGCGCTGGGCCTGGGAATTTGTATTCGAGTAGTTTTCCCAGTGAATGGTAGGGTAATTTAAATTGCCCAATATCAGGGTGTTTGGTAGGACCTTCATGTTTTCCAGTGTCTCCCGAAAGGTGGAGTGGTGGTCCTGGGTCATAGAGGGTGATCTGTAGCAGGCCACAATTTGCATTGCAGATTTGCCCAATGTTAGTTGCACATGGATGATCTCAGAGGTATCATGCTGTGCCACTAACCTGGAGGTGTAGGTATCCTTGATGAATATGGATACACCCCCCTCCTTTTGTGTTTCGGTCCATGTTCTGTGGCCGAAACATGTGGAATGAGTTGTAGCCCAGTAGTGCTGAGGTGCTCTCTGGTACTTTGAACCAGGTTTCAGTTACTGCACAGATGTCGACGTTCTCCATACTGAGGAGTGCTTCAAGCGATTGCATTTTGAGATTTAAACTCCTGGCATTGAGTAGCATAACCCTCAGTTTTTTGTTAATTGTGCTGTTTACAGAGGTGGGTTTGACTTTTGAGCCTTGCCTAAAAAAGGCACTATGGGGGCAGCAAGAGCCTTGGCGAGTATTCGAAAGCCTAGGGGTGACAAGTGCAAGCCATCTCTTGTGAAGCAACGCAGCTTGTCGAGCATGTTGTCCCAGGCTGACAGACACTGGATCCCCTTTGAATGACACCAGAAGCTTAGCCAATTGTTGAAATTGATATTTTTTTCTTTATACTGAGATATCATTCTTAGTGAGGGCAGGATGCTACTCAGGGTCATACCAGCCTGGGCTACATGATCAGAGAGCTCTTCCATGCCTCTTTTCATGTAGTCCACAGAGATACATCTCAGGTCATTCACACCATCATGAACAATGACAGAGTCATATTTCTACTTGTTCTGGAGTGACCTGAGTGCTTGTGTTATATGGCGGATTCTGGCTCCCGACAGGCAGCTAACAGTAACCTTCTGCTTGTCCAGCCTAGTGAGTGGGACGTCAGTGTGCCTGACTATATGGTCACCTATTATTAGTGTGTTAGGTATGTTATTTTGCCTTAAGGGCTGTGATTGTGCGGCACACTGATTTTGTTTTATGTCTTGTCTGGTTTGTGACGGGAAGTGCAGGTTGTTTGGGTGTCTGCTTTGGAGGTCTCTGATGCTTTTGCAGGTTTTTATTTAGAACCTCAGAGTATGATTTTGTGTACTTATGTGTAGTTTTTGCCAGTACTGTTTTAGTAGGTCTGTGTGCAACTGGAGTTGTGGTGCAAGTGTTAACCTTCTCCTCTTGACCATCTGTTCCAGTCTTAGGTGGAGACAGCTTAGCATGCTTCTTTGAGGTCTGATATAAAGAAAATTAAATAAACTGATGACACTGTCCCCAGCCTATTCTGTGCACACCTCAAGGTTTAATTGTGAGGACAATTAAAGAATTAATAACCACACTTTCTCTAGCCTTAACACAAACTGTAACAATCTGATGTGAAATCCCGTGAGCAGGGCCTCTTTTAAACTAGTTGGGAGTTCATAAAACAGATTGTTATGCTTATATCGAAAATCCACTTTTACACCCCAGAACCTTTGAGGATTTAGCTGTTCTGTGATGCATGTTATGCCTCAATTTTGAAAGATAGTGACTTAACATTTTTTTCACTGTTATCCAGAAAAGGTATGTATGGGCCCAGAAACACTGTGTCCATATATAAAAAACAGTTATACTTGATGCACATACAAACATACACCACCCTGGACAAGCCAGGCTTATCACAAAGATGCATTGCTTTTTTACACATTTGCCCACATACTGACATGCTGTTTACAAGCCAGATCTATCACAGATGCACAATCAAACACAAGCTTACCTAACAAACTGGAGGAATGCTAATTCTCCTACAGCAACTCTTTGGGGTGGTAATAGAAACCAAGGCACATAAATAAACCCCATATAGGGAGGATACACAGACTCCACACAGATACCATAGCTAAGAACTCAACTACAGCTGCACACTGAGATGGCAGTGCTACTCAGTGCACCACTGTAGCAATGATCAGCTGTTTTTTTTTTTTTTTGCACATCCTGCTCTTACCAAACCACCAAAAACAGCCACTTACCATGTGCATTCCTGGTGTTCGCGATGAAAAGCGAAAAAAATTATGACCACCTTGTTACTGTTAAATGCACAGCAAATCCCTAGACGTTTGATTGTGACAGTGGTAATATAATAATAACAGACACAGAAGTAAAGTATTACACCTTATTTCACACAAATGCACACCAGTCCTGCAAAGCTAGATCACAGATTATTTAAAATAAGCAAACAATAATAGGGTAAGTTACTTTCATCTACAGATGGTTCCTACTCATGCCCACCGGTTACAGCTATTTTCATGTACACTTCAGATGTCCAATTCTGATAAAAATGGCCATTAATACAGTTTAACTTTGTTCCAGAAAACAGTAGCCACACAAATTTTTTCAAGTTGCTTCACAGAAATCATTAGTCTTGCAAAGATGGAATAATGACCAGCAATCACACTTAGTCATTTTCCTCCCTAGACAGGGCCAGGAATTACAGCCAATATGTCTACATACATGTCAGATGTCTGACTAGTAAAAATTAAAAAAATAGGGTCACACAGCATTGTATTTAAATTATACTAAACCTCTTAGTGCAAGAAACAGGACAAAACCAAAAATAATGGGGAGAAAACAAAGGTCCAATCTCAAGGACAAGCTTTAAATATTACTTGCACACTTAGGGAGTTGCTAGAACACACTTTTCATTAGCATGCATTTTCTGAAGGCTACAAAGTCTGAAATTCAAATGTCTGTCAATATTTCGTGGCTACAGTATTTATGCCTATGTCTATGCCCTTCCACAAGCCCATGCATAAAGTATTTTTTTTTCAGTCCCAACTAAGAATACATGACAAAAATGAGGACTATGGTCAGATTAGGATTGGCTAATACAAAATACAATACATTCCAGAAGCTAAATGGTGCACTTGAGAAGCAGCTCTTTGCAGATACTGGAGGATGACATTAAGCAAAATATGGAAACTTTGCACAAATACCTTTCAACTGTCCATGATTTTGCAAGATGTCCATGATTGTCTTCCATTTTTTGGTTTGCTCCTATAAAAATATATGGTTTTACTGCAACATGTTTGAGGACTGCAGTTGTTACAAGTGCCCTGCAGACAATATCTATCCATTGCCTGCCAGCCAGGGTATACCCATAAAAAAAAAAAAAACTTACCAGCTATAAAACAGGCTTTTCTGTATGAGCTGCACTCTGACCACAGCGTTTTCATGTAGATCCCACACAGTGCCATTGACTAAAGACTTCCAACATTGTTAGTAGTGTCACTGCCCCATTACGCTCCACTGCTCATTGCTTCCGGGCTTTTTGTTCAGTCCTATCCACTCCGATCTAGACAGCAAATCATAAAATCTTTGAGGCTTCAAAGATTGGCTGTGTGATTCATTGTTTAGATCACAGTGGGCAAGATAAAGAAGAAAGCCTGGAAACAATGCAAAGTGTATAGAATTTCCTTACTTGTGCTGATATACTCTAAACAGGACTGCCTGGCAGGGGTGCTTTTACTTAGGGAGTGGAAAATAAATTTGGAAAAGCACTCCTTTCCACAATGTTCTAGGTGACTGCTTATGTTTAATGCTGGCCATACATGTATGAAGGGTACATTTTGGTTTATTGACATGGCAAAGTGTGAAACTTAAACAGCTATATTAAGTCATAGGGTTAAATAAGAAATTGCTGTGCAAGTTTGACCACTTAGCTGCATGAAAAAATTTACAGGCACAATTTTATTTTATTTTTTGGCAGCTGCAGGGATAAGTATTTTAGTAAGATTACAGAACTTGCTATCAGTAATGTTGGATTTACCATGATATGTTATGTGGTATGTCCAAAAGAGCTTACATTTTGGAATATTAAATGGTTATTCTGGATAAATATTTTTGTTTGGCACAAGCATACGAGTATGCATGAAATATTGGGAGAATCTGCATTCCAGACAAAGTGAACTGGAACTATCTGTTTAGAGCTCTGCAGCAGTTTGGCTTCCAAAAAAGATCTATACATCTCCGTTCAAATTTGTATGAGTTAATTTGCTAGAATTAAGGACACTGAGATGTGAGAAGTTAAAAAGGTAAATAAGACACAGGTGTCTGCTCTCCCTCAAATCTATCTGTGTTGCATTTTCACCCACTGGCAGTAGCATTGCAAGGGTTAGCACTGAGGAAGATGAAGGTGGGGGATGAAGAATTCAAGTTGTCACTGTAAGCAGATGAATTAATAGCTTATTTGGGAAATCTGGAAAAGGTTTGCAATAGGTTGGCTTTCTTGATAAAGATTGTTGGCTGATTTCCTGGATATCAAATTAATATAATAAAAATTCAGGCTTTGACTATGAATTTCTCACATCACATCCCTTGGAGCATGAAGCACATTAGCCCTTTTATGTTGAGCTGCAAAAAATGTTGGTATTTGGGAATCCAACTGACATCTTCCATGAGTCAAACAATAGAAGGCACATATGTAACAGTACTGAATGCTACTGCAGAAATAAGAGTTTTTTGATATTGGATTTTTTGTAGCAAATATCCACTATACAGAGGATATTTCTGCTGTATGTGCTATACATCTTTTAATGTTTTGCTGCTGAATCCCTGAAGACTATTGTTTATTTTTAAGGGGTTATTATTTATTTTTTTAGGGTTAAAAGTATCCTTCTTATGGAAAATAATAAGGCAAGAGTGGTGTGGGATAAATTACCTCTCCTGCATTAATGGGAATAAAGTACAGTTGTGTAAGTAAACTTACCAAAACAGTAGATATTCTAATAGATCACTGTTGTTGTACTGCTGTAAGCTATTTGGGTCCTAATCCCTGCCACCAGCTAGTTTTCAAAGTTTGAGAGCACCTTCCACATGCTCTATTTCCTTGAGGTGCTTGAAAAGAGACACAATGGAATTTCTTCAAGGCATTTTGCCTCAGAAAAAGGGAGGTAAAGGCCCTGAAAGAATAATGCTACAAAACAAAAACAAAAGTAAACTATATACATAAGGGTACATACATCCACACCCTGTTAATATAAAATGAAAAACAGGCAAAATAAAGCAGGATGGAGGGAGGTGCAACTACTGCAACAAGTATCTATTAGAGCATGTGCTGTTACATTAAATTTACTTACACAACTGTACCATGTTTAGCATATAGATCACTGTTGCAGCTATTTGGGTAAATCATTATAGCTTAGAAATTAAGGGAGGCAGCAAATAAATTAACAATCTGGGATCCCCTAGAGAACTGTCCTAACCATAGCCTGTTCTAGATCTGGAAAAGGAATCCAGTCTGCAGTGCTTTGTAACGGTATGTACAGAGGACCAAGTTACTGCCTCTAGAATCCTAGAGTCCATCCCTTTCAAGAAGGCCAACAAAGAAACCAAAGCCTTTGTGGAATGAGCTCTAACTCTGCCTGCAAGTTGATTATTATGGTCAGTATAACAAAAAGCAACAGCATGAGACAAGCATCTAAAAATAATCTGCTTTGACATTGGTTGTTTCTTCCTCTTACCTTCATAGGAGACAAACTGCTGATTAGCTTTCCTGGAGGCTTGATTCTTATCTAGGTAGCCTCTGAAATCTGGCAGAATAAAGCCTGAAGAGGCAAGCTGAACTACTTTACTATTTCTCAGGCTATCATAGTAAGTCTGCCAAAAGGGTATAATCTGGTACCCCAGTTTATTTATGTAGCACATCACTGTGCTGTTATGCTACATGTAAGCTTGCAATGATCCTGTGGAGTAGAGATGATATAAGGCTTTCAAATCACTGATAACTGCCAACATCTCGTTCACATTTATATGCTTCCATTTGTCATAAGGATTCCAGAGACCTTGCACTTTCACCCCTTTTGAGACCACTTCCCATGCTCTGAAGCATCTGTAGTTATAGACTGGAGTGGGGCCCATAAGGCAGAATGGTAGACTTAGACTGCAAGAAATCTGGTCTACTCAGAGAATCACTCTTCTTACAAATCCCAAAACAGTGATCTGAAAAGATAAAGAGTGAAGATGCTGAGTCCAGAATGACCAGAGGTACTACTGGATCTTTCTCATTTGGAGTCTGGCAAGGGAAAGCATGACAATCATGGATGCCCTGTACCCCAATATCCTAAGAGATTCCCTTAAAGATACACAGCTTTGAGTGGAGAAACTCAGGAAAAACTAATGTAACAGCTCTACTTTGGAGAAAGAAAGCTTCTTCCAAGAGCAGAATGTGTTTGAAGGGACAAGAGAAGATTTTTTGTAAGCTGATTTGAAAATCAGACTGAGCAAGAGGTTCTGAACAGTTGGTACAGAATCTTGACTCCTGGAGAAACAGTCTGTAAAGACAAGACAATCTTCCAAATATGGTAAGGTATGAATGCCTTAAAGTATGCAATAAACAATTACTGGAGCCAGACACTTTGGACTTTCCACTACTCCAACAGTATTCACAAAAGGTAAGACAGAGAAATAACAATGTACGCCAGGCACAGAAAATCTTAAAAAATGTCTAAAGAACATGGCAATGGGAATATGATAACAAGAGTCCTTTAAGTCTAGCTTTACCATGAAAACTAGAGAAAGGATAGCAGGTTAAAGGGAATTAAGGGAAATATTTTAAACTTTAAATCTTTTTGTAAAGATTCCAGAATGGAAAGGTCCAGCATGGGCCTCCAGGATTCCTCCTTCTTTGGTACCAAAAAAATCCTGGAAGATTATCTGAATGGGTTTGTTTTCTTCTGGAAACATTTAGTTGACAGGGGAATACTGGTTCAATTACTCCCTGAACAAGCCTCTGATCCATGATGAGTGGAAACAAGGAGACTTGGTTCAAAGGGCAGGGAAGAATTCCTTGGAACATGGACAGGGACTCCCACTGATAAGAATGCCCACAATGAATTACACTTAAAGCCCATTTGTCTGTCACAGTCTGGTACTACAAGGAAAGATGAAGCCTCAGGGATATGGAGAGGTTGCCAGGGTGGGAAAGGGGGCAGCCTGAACAGGCAAAACAGTCAAGCTAACTGAGAGAACTGTCTTTAATTTTTGAATTCATCTTGCTATCACTTTTTAAACTCCCATTAAACAGCTCCTTGCTGCTTAAATTCTTGCTGAAAAATGAAGCTGAGGAGGAAGAAAATGGATATTTGTATTTGCCTTCAAAAAAGAGGGTTGACTCTCTCCTTGAATTAATTTTCATTCATCACACTTCTCGAGCACCACGGCGAAAGGACCAATCAAAACTACCTTATCTAAGAAAGAATTTCAAATTTCAACTTTAACATTTTCAGGAATGTTTTGAGAATGAATCAATGCCAGTCTTTGTATTGCTGACCCAGAAGTAGCAGCTCTGGAAAAGAATCAGCAACATCATAAACACACTTTAAGACATGCTTAGCAACATGAGAAGCAGATATTAGTGAGGCATTCAATGATTTTTTTTTTACCTCATACAAAGGAAGGTTAATAGTTAACTTTTATATGTTCTCCAAAGATAAAAGCAGATATTTTAACATACGTTTTTAAATCCTGAAAGATAAAGTATCCCTTTATGTCAACAGCTTTCTCATCCTAGTCAGAGGGGAAAACAGATAAAAAAAAATCTGTTTAGCAGAAGCAGTTTTAAATAGAGAGCACTGAAAAAATGCCTCCTCTGTTCTTTTCTGGATCTCTCCTCAGGCTCCTGACAGTTGCAGTGTATGAAAGGCACCCTAAGCCTTTGATAGCTGTCTGGTGGCAGGGGACAGGACCCAAATAGTTTAAGCTACTGCAACAGCGGATCTATATGTTGAGCATCTAGGAGCTCCTAATTTTGAACTATTTTACCATCTGGGCAGGAAACATGCCTTTTTTTGTCACTGAATACAGTCCAAGTAATACCATCATGGAGGAATTATGATGTTTTGGGACAGGGAGTAGTTAAGATGCATCTTCCCAGTCCCCGAGGCACTGTCTGAGAGATTGTATTTGTCAATGAGAGCTTTGACAATTGAGGGTTGGGGAAACTACTACTCCTGGCAGAATTTCTTTTGAAAATAAGGTATGAACAGGGTCAAGAATTCTTACAGTGGAGGATGAGGGCTTTACAGAATATAAAACTTTCAGCAGCTTAGAAACAGGAATGAGATTCTTTCATGGGATCAATGAAAGACTGTCCTTGAATTCTGACAGGGTGATTACTAAAATATATAGTAGGGTGAAAATGCTTTAAAGGATAGCTTAAAAACAAATTGGTAAATTTCCCTCACATGGACAGGGAAAAAGTTCGGGAGATGAGCCACGTGGACATCCAGTTCCAAAATGTTAAAAGGGAAATGGTCTACATTTGCATGGTTACAGGTGTAGTATGTACAGATCTCTCAAACATTCTACTAGGAGAGAAGTTTATTGTGATCAGTGGCCAAGTAATGACTCTCAGAATCAAGTTCCCTAGTCACAGTCTAATAAATGTTAAGTACGACATGAAATAGAATGCCACATATTCAATTTATATCATCCACTTTATCTGACTTGCTGATTCCAATTAATTTCACTGGGATGCACTAATTACACTGCGTGTTTAAGTTGTCGGTTAAATAAGACCTGAAGCATTTTACACAGACTTTTAGGTACATTTCGTTATGTGGATAGTGTTCATTTACTAGTTCTGAGGTGACTCAATTTATTTTGTCATCTGTCATGTATGTTTTACTATTACTTTAGTAGCGTAGTGAGGATTATGTTAAGATTTATTTTTACAGTTCAGTTATGTTTGTATGAAGTCTGATGTTATTTATTTATACAGGATTGCATCCATTTTCTGACTGGTTGCTGTGTTTTTATTTTCCTTTTTTCCTTAGGTTTTAGCAACTTTTTAAAGCTAATAATATATTTGGGTTCTATGAGTTTTTGTTTTAGTGTTTATTCTTAGTGCAGCAGTATGTGTATGTTTTCAGTCCAAAAAAACTAGTTCCATGAATAGTGTGACTTCCTTTTTGAAGTTCACTTTTATTTATAGTTGCAACAAAGTGAATTACTTAGATCTGTTTATAAGGAGGGGATAGGTTAATGACTACAATTTATAAAAAAGATGTGCAAAACAACTAATTGCATTATGAGAGTATGCACCCCAAGAAAAAACAAAATTAATATTGTAAAGGGGCAATTGATGAGGGTACATGAGTTGACTGACAAAGATATCACTTTATGTAATAAATGTATAAGTAGAGGGCCTCTAAGGATATAGTTATGGAGAAATACAATGAAATTGATAAGAGAAGGAAAGGTGATGTACAAAAAAATGCTGGTAATAAAGAGGTGGATTATAAACCTTTTATGCAAGTAACAAATACCTTGGATGCCCAGGCTATATAAAATATTATTTCAGCCAATTGGAGTTTGCTAAAATTTAATTCTGACATGTTAAAAGTAGTAGGGGAATCCCCTGTGTTTGTACAAAAGGGGAACATTTTTAAAAATCTATTTCAAAGTAAATTAAATCCCTCACAGACAAAGTGTACTAATCCTGGTATGTATAAGTGCTATAACTGCAACTTATGTAACTTCTTATTGAAGGATGTTAAAGAAATTAATGTCAGTGATTATAAGGTACAGCTTAAAGGTAAATTTACTTGCAAGTCTAAATTTGTAGTATACCTAGTGTTGTGCATGCCACGCAACTCATTTTGTGTGGGTTATACTATTAGGGAGTTAAACAGAAGAATATATGAGCATAAATATGCTGTGAGTATTGGAGATGAGAACAATGCATTGAGAAAGCATTACAAAGTAAACCAGTGCAAAACAGATTTTTAGTTTTGTGTTTTGGATGAAGTCATGTTATGACAAAAAATGTAATGCTGAAGATGAACTTGGGTGGTTAGAATATGATTGGCAAATGAGACTGAATGCTTGCCACCCAGCTGGGTTAAATGATAAGGAAGATTTTGTAGCCTTCCTTAAAAGAAAGGGATTAAAGCATTAATTGGTAGTCATGTGGTTTTAATTGATTGTGTATTTAATTAAGAGATTTTTTGTAACCATACTGAATGTATAAATAAGCATGTTACTTTTACTATCAATTTCATATGATCTCTGTATGTGACAATGCAACTATACCCTTAATCTGCTGTGCAAACAAAAGGCCTGGAGTAACTCAATTTACAATAAGAAAGGAAAGGAAAAATAAATGTCTGTCTGAAAGAAAGATATCTTGCCAAGTACTTCATACCAACACACTAATTCAAACACTGTACAGCATTTTTTCACCACATCACAAAAATGCATGTTTCTGACAAAGGCCTTACCATCTCTGGAAGCATTGTGAGCAAGTTCTGTGTTGTCTGTCCAATATGCAATAGAAACAAAAAAAAAACACAAATACTGGGCACAGAAAAAAATGCCACCCCAAGCAAATTAAATATTTTACTAGTGTTAAGTGAAATTCGACACTAAAGCTGATAAGACTAACTAAATGCATGTTGACTAGTTAGAAAGTTGATCTAGTCAACTTTCAGATGCCACAATCAAGGTTTTACATCAGATTTTAACTATTTTATTATTATAATAACATCAGTTTGTAATGAACTATCAACTTTAAGTCTGATCTAGAAGAAATGAAAAATGTTTGAAGACAATTTTAAGTGCTAAAAATATTAAGGAATCAAGCTTTGTAGAGATCACCCAACCCAGTTAATTTCAGATGGAAGGAAGGTAATGAAATTCTGCCAAAAGTCATCTAACCAGAATATAAAACATCTTTAATCTCAAACTGAGGTTTATCTGCAATAAACCTCACCACATTTCTGAAATAAAATGTTTTTAAAATAAAAAATATGTTGGTATACATGGAATATAATATACATTTTAATCCCAAACAACATTCAGAGTCATCAATCTTCCCCAAAGATTTAAAGGCTGTTCATTTTTCTTCACTTTAGTATTTCTTCATCAGTTCTGCCATAATCCTCTGTAGAAAAAAAAATAAGAAAAGGTAAATGAAAGTGGCTAGAACCAATACAAAGACAATTTATTAAGCGGCTATATAAAGACCATTCCAAACACCAAAATAGGGCAGCTGAGGCCAAAAACAGACTCCCTCCAAGAAAATAATTACAGTGATTTGTACAAATGAAGAAAGAGCAATCACTAAAAGAAGTGGCCACACTTCATAGATGATTTTATTTTAAATTATCTTTTTTTTATCAATACCAAGTCACTAGTTCAAACTGACTGAAGAATATACAGACCCTCTCTAACAGACATTATGGCTAAAATGCAACAATTAACATATAGAAGTTAGGCACGAGCATTCCAGGCAATCTGGTTGGTAGTGATCTATGTTTTAACTGTTCCCACTGTACCTGAAACAACACTATGAAACCTGTCCTACTTACATTACAAAGGGAAATTCCATCCAAGGAAAGTAAACAGAGGATTAGATGTACTCTAACAACTAGTCATGTACTAGGACTGCTTAACGTGCATTCTTCTTGCCTT
Organism: Protopterus annectens; assembly: GCF_019279795.1. NCBI lineage: Eukaryota > Metazoa > Chordata > Ceratodontiformes > Protopteridae > Protopterus > Protopterus annectens. The sequence goes on from NC_056733.1 coordinate 1,627,564,769, forward strand.
AGTACTTTCATAATATATCTAAATTTATAACATCAGGCAGGACCTCTCCATTTATTTGCTTATTTTGTTTATTTATTTAATGTCTTTTAACAAGGTTAGTGGGTTGGGCTGAACAGCCCCTTACATTCACTACCCAGGGTAGCTAGGCCAACAGAATACATATAGAAAGATACATACACAGCAAAAACTTTTTATAAAATATTTAGGTTGACTTAATATATTGTGTTACCTACAAAAAAAAAAAAAAAAAAAAACATCACAAGCAAAGACAATATCCAGCACAGGAGAAAATTATTGTTAAAGGAAAACTCCACCTTCTCCTACAGTTTAACTCAACTTTTAAGTTGCTTTTCTCACTACATATGGCTTTAGTACTGTGTAGGTACCAGAAACCTGTTTGTACATTATAAAACTTTGATTTCCTTCCCTTGCAATCAAAGGAAAGGAAAGGAAAGACCACCCACTTCTTTAAACTTAACTTCTCATATAATTTGCAGAGGAATCTGTGTATGCCTGCATGACATATAACAGACACAAAAAAATCTGTCGTCAGATAGTGTTAACAATCTTGTATGGGTAATTAGTCCTGCTAATGTCAGGACCTTAGCAGCTGCTCTAAAAATAAAGAAAAGTTGTGGAAAATCTTATAGATGTCCTTCTCTTCCATGTTGAAGTATTCAACATGTGGGTTTACCCCTCTTCCTTCGCATATGTCCAGCAGTATTCCAAAGTTTTTCAGTCCCTCAGTGGTGTGTGGGACGTCTGATTTGGCTCAGGGAACGTTGGCCATAAAAGTGACTTCCACACACACCAGCCTCAGAACTGAAGGCTCCAGTGGGAGACAGTCCTAGGATGGCAAAGCCCATCCAGTGCCACCCAGAAGGGTAAATGCAAACTAACGGAAGGGGAAGGAGGGTGGGAAGGAATACTGAAACATGGAAGAGATGGACACCCACAACTTTTCTATGTCCTTCTATTCCAGTGTTACAGTATTTTACATGTGGGTGAGTGCCAAAGCTCACTGTGGATGGGGAGGTGGTCTGGAAGCCATCTCCAGGAATCCATGAAGGATAGCCCTGGCAAACCCTGCCCTGGCTCTAGAAAAATGGTCCAGTTTGTAATGCTTGGTGAAGGTGTGAACTGAAGACCAAGTATCTGCTTCGAAGACAGTAGAGGTATCTAGCCCCCTAAAGAAGGTTTCTGAAGAGGCCACAGCTCTGGTGGAGTGTGCTTTTACACTACCTTGCAGGGATTTTCCATGGTGTTGGGAGCAGAAGGTGATGGCCCTGGAGATCCAGGCCAAGATAATCTGTTTGGTCACTGCCTTCCCCAGGGCTCTAGGGTGGAAGGAGACAAACAGTTGGTCAGATTGTCTGATGGACTTGGTTTTGTGTAGATAAAACTTGAGCTGTCTGTGAACATCTAGGGAATGAAGTACTCTCTCACTGTCCCCTGAGGATTGGGGAAGAGTGTAGGTAGGTGTATGACCTGATTCAAGGATAGGTCATTCACCACCTTGGGTATGAAAGAAGTGTTAGTTCTAAGAGTAATCCTGTCATTGTGGAAAACTAGGAAGGGTGGGGTAGCCATAAGAGCTTTTAGCTCTGAGACCAACCTGGCTGAGATCAAAGCCACTAATAAAAGTGTTTTCCATGTGCAAAGTTTTAGGGAGGCTTTGTCTGCTGGTTCAAAACGAGCAAGAGTAAGTTTTTCCAGAACATATTTAAGATCCCAAGGTGGAGGGGATGGTTTTCCTGGGGGGTCTTAGGTGGCGTACCCCTTTGAGGAAGAGTTTGGCAGGGAGTCTGGACGCTAGGGGTGGATCCAGAGGAAGACATGCAGAGATTGCAGACAAGTGGGTTTTAACTGAAGAGCAGGCCAGACCTGTCTACAATAGTTCACACAGGTAAGACAGGACTAGAGGGGTCTCACTTGCCAGCGGGTCCAACTGTCTTTTGTGACAGAATATGGAAAACCTTTTCCACTTTGATAAGAGTTTCTTGTGTTAGGTTTCCTGGCCTCCTGGAGGACATTGAGCACATCCTTATTGCAAAGGTGTCTGAAGGGGATCAGAATCCTATCAACCAGAGGGTGAGGTGCAGTCACTGCCATTGTGGGTGTATCTGTGATCTCTTGTGCTGTGTGAGGAGGTCCACTGAGGGGGGTAACGTGTGGTGAGTGCCCTTGGACAGTTGAAGGAGTAGGGGGAACTAGTGCTGTTTTTTCCAGTAGGGAGTTACCAGCAAGATTTTTGGTCTGTCCTGTTGGATTTTCAGCAGGACCTTCTGAATCAATGGGAAGGGGAGGGAATGCATACAGAAATTTCCCCTTCCAAGATATTGAAAATGCATTTGTTGCCAGTGCCTGGGGGTCTGGTACCCTAGTGCAGAAGCCAGGAAGATACTTGTTGATTGTGGAGGCAAACAGGTCTATTTGAGGTATACCGCACCACTGGACCAGGTGCAGGAAGACATCCCTGTGAAGCATCCATCCGTGATTATTTGTGATGGTTCTGCTGAGATTGTCTGCCTGGGAGTTGTGGAGAGAGGGCATGTAAACTGCCTGCAGGTAAACTCCCTGTGAGATGGCCAGTTCCCAAACCAGCAGAGCTAGTCTGCAAATGAGGTATGATTTGGTCCCTCCCTCTTTGTTGAGATATCACAGAACTGTGGTGTTGTCCGTGAAAATCTTCAATGGGCCTTTCTGGTGGTACGGTCGGAAGGCTCGCAGAGCAAGAAGAATTGCCCTCATCACTTGAAGACTGATGTGTTCTAGTCGGTGTGGCTTCAGCCACGGGCTCTGCACTTTTCTTTGCCCTAGAGTTGCTCCCCAGCCCAAGTCTGAGGCATCCATATGCATGACTTGTGTGGGTAGGGGTGGCTGAAGCGGTAGACCTGGGTTACTGGTCACTTGTACCAGCCACCACTGAATTTCTAGTTTCAAGCAAGGGAGAAGGGGGAACCCTGTACTCCAGAGGATGGGAGTGTTGGGTCCAGACTGACCGAAGGTACCACTGTAACTTCCTCATATGCAGTCTTGCAAATGGTAGCATGGGTATGGTGGCTGCCATGTAACCCAGAAGTCTGAGGTACTGCCTTGCTGTCAGTTCTGTTGCTTGAGAGATGCAAAGCAGGTGTCCCTGTCAGGGATTCCACGTTTTGTGGTGGCATGTAGGCCTTCATGAGGTTTGTGTGAATTCTGCACCCCAGGAAGACAATGTCCTGAGTGGGCTCCAGGTGTGATTTTTGGGAAATTTATCTGGAATCCTACAGACTGTAGGAGGACAGAACTACATGAATGTGCAGTGGGAGGGTCTCCTTGTTGTCCGCCTGAATCAGCAGGTTGTCTAGGTAAGGGAATAGTTGGACTCCCTTTGTTCTGCAATAGGCAATCACTGGAGCCAAACATTTTCTGAACACCCTGGGTGCAGTGGAAAGCCCAAAGGGCAAGGCAGAGAATTGAAAATGTAATGTGCCTGCCAAGAACCTCAGGAATTTTCTGAATGTGGGTTTTTATGTGGATGTGGAGGTAAGCATCCTTTATGTCTAGGTTTGCCATGAACCCTTGGAGCAGTAACAGGGGGAAGAGGATAGGTAAGTGTCAGCATCCTGAAGGTACGGACCTTTAGGAATAGGTTGAGACAGGAGAGGTTTAGTATTGGTCTCCAGGGTCCATCCTTTCTGGGGAACCATAAAAATTCTGAAGTAGAAACCTCGTCCTTTTGCAGCTGGAGGCACTAGTTCGATGGTGCCCTGAGTCAGCAGAGCTTGCAACAAGGGTTGCAAGAGGTGTAACTGTCATGTTGGGGGCTGTGGAATGCCCTTTCATTCTGGGGGGTGCATCCAGGTCATGAAGTAACTGTTCTGGAGGACAGATAGGACCCATTTGTCTGAGGTGATGTGAGACCATACAGGGAGGCAGTGAGAGAGACAGACTGACAGGGGTAGAGGGGGGGGGCAAGGTTGACAGGCAGTCAGACGCTACCCGCCCTACCTTGAAAGGGTGGCCTCTGGCTGGAGGAGGGAGAAGCTCTAGCTGGAGAGGGTTGCTTCCTAGTAAGTTTCTTGGGCCTGGAGGGGGCCGCAGGGCAAGATTGTTTTCTAATGAACTTGGTTTTTGAAGGGTAGTTCCTTTGAAAGTTAGGTACAGGTGAAACAAGCAGGTGTTTGAGGTCCTGCATTCCTTTCCCTTTTTTCTGAAGGGACTTAAAGAGGTCAGCCAAACAAGGCTGTATTATCCAGGGGTGCATCAATGAGCTTTGCCCTAAAGTTGTCAGGCAGGGGCTGTAAGAGTAAAGTACAGTTTTGTACCTACCATAAATGTAGATGTTCGAGTGCTTATACAGCTGCAGTCATAACAGATGGGTTCTCCTGCCGTCAGGCGGGTCCTCGGTCGGCCGAATTCCAAAGTCTAGGTCCGGCGTCGGTTGTCGTCGCTTCTTCCCTGACGTCAGTGCGCCAGGGGTATAAAATAACCAGCCAACGCCATTTTCTTCAGTTTTTCTTGCCCCAGATGTCAGGTGCCCCCAGAAGGAAGGCAATACATAAATGTGTGTGATAAAGCAATGCAATATAATCAAAATACAGTAGTGCAAGCAAATACATCAAGAATGAATACCCCAATCAGGTAGCATGAGGAGGTGTTAGCCAATACGCCTGTCCCAAGAGGGGAAGGAGGGAGGGAAACCTGGATTGCAGCTGTATTAGCACTCGAACATCTACATTTATGGTAGGTACAAAACTGTACTATGTTCATCATGCATACAGCTGCAGTCATAACAGATGGGTAGAATCCCAAAGCTAAGAAAGGGGTGGTAGGCACTAGGTGGAACTAGGAGGAGCCAGAATGCCCTGCAAGACTGCAGTGGCAAAGCCCGCTCTAGATTTGGAGTATAATGGAAGGCGTTAGTGCTTGGAGAAGGTATGCACAGAACTCCAAGTGGCTGCTTCCAAAATATCTTTGGTAGGAACTCCTCTGAGAAAAGCTGCAGAGGTAGCCGTGGCCCTTGTGGAGTGAGATCTGATGCTATAGGTACAGTTTTGCCATGAAAAGAATAGCAAAAGCGTATGCAGTTGGCTATCCATTTTGAGATTGTCTGTTTGGAAATTGGCTTTCCTTGAGCTCCTATAGCATAGGACACAAAGAGCTGATCTGATTTCCTGAAAGGCTTTGTTCTGTCCAAATAATAACGCAGTTGTCTGTGGATGTCCAAGGAATGTAGTAATCTCTCCCCTTTGTTTTGAGGATTAGGATAAAAGGTAAGTAAGTGTATAGCCTGATTCAAAGCTACCCTGGATACCACTTTTGGCATAAAGGACGGGTTGGTTCGTAAGGAAACTCTGTCCTGATGGAAGATGATGAAAGGCTGCACAGCCATGAGAGCTTGTAGTTCCGATACCCTACAAGCTGAGGTAATAGCCAGAAGGAAGGCTGTTTTCCAGGACAAATATTGCAAATCTGATGAGGCAGCTGGCTCAAAAGGAGGCAAGGTCAGCTTTTCTAGAATGAAATTGAGATCCCAAGCAGGTATTGGTTGTTTCCTTGGGGGTTTTAGATTCTTAGCCCCTCTGAGGAACTGTCTTAAGAGGGGGTGAGAGAATAAAGGTGGATCAGTGTTGTATTCTGCAGAAATGGCTGAGGCATGGATTTTGATGGAGGAGAAAGAAAGTCCACTGCTTAGCAGCTCAGCTAGATACTGTAATATTTGAGGTAAATTCAGTTTTCCAGGATCCTGGCCCTTTTCTCATTCCAGACACAAAACCGTTTCCATTTTGCGGAGTAAGCTTTTCTGGTAGACGGCCTTCTGGCCTCCAAAATGACATCCTGCACCTCCTTGGAGAGTAGGGTCTGTTGTGATGCTAAGGAATCTTCCATGCGGCTAGATTGAGTGTTTTTAGCTGACTGTGAAGAGTTTTGAAGCTGTGCTGAGTCAGAAGAAGAGGCATTAGAGGCAGGGTCCATGGTGGGGAATGCGTCAGGCTCCTCAGGAGTGGGTACCAGTGTTGTCTTGGCCAGTCTGGAGCAATGAGAATCATCTTTGGTCTGTCTGCTCTGGTTTTTAATAGAACTTTGGGCAGCAAAGGAAGAGGTGGGAAGGCATAAACTGTCATTGATGTCCAACTGAAAGAGAGAGCGTCCACTCTCCAGGCCTTTGGATGAAAAAACCTTGAGCAGAATTTTGTCAATTGGTGATTTTCGTGGGAGGCAAAGAGATCTATGTCTGGCCTTCCCCATGCTTGAATTATCTCTGTAAAAACTTGAGGATGCAACTTCCATTCGTGTGGATCTGTCATATTTCTGCTTAGGTTGTCTGCCAGCGTGTTTTCCTTGCCTGGCAAGTACTGTGCTTGTAGTTCGATTTGTAAGTCCAGGACCATGTTCCAAAGTGACATGGTCAGTCTGCATAGGGGGTATGAATGGGTTCCTCCCTGTTTGTTTATGTACCACATTACTGTGGTGTTGTCCATCCTTATCAATAGTTGACCTGGTTGCAGGAGGTCTTTGAAAGCTATAATAGCATTTATTACTGCTAGCATTTCCTTTTGATTGATGTGTAGGTGCTTTTCTTTTTGGGACCATTTGCCCTGAATGCACCGATCTGTCATGTGCGCCCCCCAGGCGTAGTCCGAGGGGTCTGTTGTGATGACTTGATTTGCTTGAGGCTTGCTGAATGGGAGACCTGTGTTTGCTTGGCATGCTTGAGCCCACCACAGAAATTCCTTTTGAAGACATGGAATTAGTGGTATTATTGTTTCCAGGCTGTGTTGAGACCATAGGTTTTTCAGGTACCATTGAAGTTTCCTCATATGCAGCTTTGCACATGGGATTAGTAAGATGCAAGATGCCATGAATCCCAGAGCCTGCAGGATTTTCCTTGCAGTCAGCCTGGTGCAATTTGCTAGTGTTCTGAAGTATTAAGTTAGTTGCCCCTGCTTCTCTGGCGTGAGGTAGGCCATCTGGGTGTTTGTGTCCAAGTTGGCACCCAGGAAAATTATTTTCCGAGAGGGTATTAGCCTTGATTTCTTTTTGTTGACTGTGTATCCCAGAGAATTCAACAACATTATTACATAAGCCAGATGTTTCAGAAGAATGTGCTTGCTGTCCACTTGGATCAGGCAGTCGTCCAAATAGAGGTATATTTGTATCCCTTGAAGTCTGCAGTAGGCTATTACTGATGCCAGGCATTTCGTGAATACTCTGGGCGCAGTAGATAAGCCAAAGGGCAACGCAGAGAATTGATAATGGGTTGAACCTGCAAGAAATCTGAGGTATCTTCTGCAATTTTGTCTGATTGGGACATGCAGGTATGCCTCCTTGAGGTCCAATGTTACCAGCCAAGACTCCTTGCCCAGCATGGGAAGAAGCTGCTGTAGAGTGAGCATCTTGAATTTTGGTACGAGTAGAAATGTGTTTTGGATGGATAGGTCCAAAATAGGTCTCCAATCTTTTCCCTTCCTTGGTACTAGGAATAGTCTGGAATAAAAACCTTGACCTTGTTCGTGCGTAGGTACCTACTGAATAGCTTTCATGTCTATGAGATTTGAAATTAGTCTTTGTGCCTCTGCCCTTTGATTGTGTGTCAGGTTTGGCATGCCTCTCATTTTTGGAAGGGTGTGAAAATGGAATCTGTAGCCTCTGTTTATAATGTCCAGGATCCATTTGTCTTTTGTGACAATATGCCAATTTTTTGAAAATAATGCCAGTTTTCCGCCTAATGGTGCTGCCATTTGAGTCTTGCTTGGCATGCAAAGGGGAAAGTCATTGGGCTTGCTTTCTGAATGGTTGCGAGTTATCCTCACCCCCTCTTTGCATAGGAGCTTGCCATTGTCTGCCTCTAAACGATCCTTGGGATTGCCCTCTGCCCCTCGGGTGCCTGTATCTACCTCTTTGGGATCTCTCCGTGGCTGGAAAGGACCAATTTTTGGAAGGCCAATTTCTACTGAAACGTGGGGGTTGTACCTGTAGAAAATCTTTCACTGTTTGCATTGATTTAGCCTTTTCCTCCATTTTCCTTAATACCTCCTCAGCATTAGCACCAAATAATACATCCTTTTGTAGAGGGGCATCTAGTAATTTAGCTTTGACATGATCTGGTAAGGTTTGTTCCTTGAGCCAGGCATGCCTACGTATGACTGATCCTGTAACAGCAGCTCTACATGAGGCCTCTAGAGCATCAAAACCACATTGTAAGGTATGTTTACCCACTTGTTCCGCACTATGCATCAAATCCTGCAACTCCTTCAAGTCTGGTTGTTCAGGTTGTGACATTTTACTTCTCAACTGTGATAACAAAAACTGTTGGTACTTTAGCATATGGAACCGACAGTTTAATGCCCTCATGGTTAAGGTGGCCGAGGTATATACCTTTTTTCCCCACCTTTCTAAGGATCTGGAATCTCTCTCGGAAGGTAATGGATTTTAAGCAGTGGAGGCCTTAATTCCCTTGGGGCCCTGTGAGATAGTTTCTGGGTCAGCAGCATGGCTTTTGTATAGAAATTGGTGTGAGTCAGGAACCCTGTAGTACCTGTCAGGCTTGACTGGAGCTGGAGGTAGAGAATCCGGGTTAAGGCAGGCCTCAGAGTACACATCATCTAGTATGTCCAAGACAGGAGGTATAGCTAGAGGCCTGTGCTGAGGTAGCAAGAGAAATTCCCTAAGCCTTTTCTTGGAATCTGAATAATCTTGGCCTTCCCAGTGGAAGTGTTCCCTTAAGGTATGCAAAGTTTCCCCAAATGAGTAATCCTCTGGGGGGGGACAGAGGGGATGGACTCCTCAGCATCAGAATCTTCAAAAGGGGAGTAAGAATGTTCCTGTTCATCAGAGTGCTCTGAAATAATGGAGCCCTGATCAGAGGAGGAGGATTCTTCCTCCACTCTGGGCCTTTTGTCCGGGGGGGGGGGGGTTGAGAACCCCTGATAAGAGTAATCAAATCCTCAGCCATTTTAAGCATCTGTTTTTTAGGCATGGGGCCTGGAGATGGGCCCTGTGTAGCTTGTCTCTTAGAATGCATGGCTGCTTTAGACTTAGTGTAAGCCTTGATGGAAAAGGAAGAGGAAGGTCTGAAGACACCTTGAGAGGAGGTAGACCTGTCCACATTCTGAGATTCACCGCCAAGAGTGGCTTCGGTATCTGTAGTCGGGGTGTGGGCCGAGGAGCCTGTGACCTCGGGCACAGGAGACACCGCCAATGTAGTGTCATCGGTAGTCAGGGGCTGCGTAGGCGCCTTGCTGAAAATCGGACCACGTGGAGTCGGCTTTGGCGTGGTGTCGGTAGAGGCCGCGGACCTCGTGTGTCGGTCCTTGTCTTTGCGTTTTTTAGACAAAACTGGAGTCGGAGTATCCGACGACATAATATAGTTAAATTTTTTGCCAAAATAATGCTGGGCGAACTCCGCCCGACGCTTAATGGTGCGTTTGTTGAATGTAGCACAAAAGCGACAGACCGAGACGTCGTGGTCTGGGCCTAAACAAGGAATACAGAGGGAATGGAAATCCTTATGCGGTATTTGCTTCCCACATGAAATACAATTATTAACTTTGTCTGACATCAGTCTGAGGCAAGAAAAGTTTCCCCAACGGGGTACTTAGCTTTCAAGAAGACTTCGATTGCAAAATTTTCGTAATTTCAGGAGCTGGCCGACCGGCACTTGCAAACTGCTTCTGCTTCGGGCACCATGCGGCAAGAAAGACTGAAGAAAATGGCGTTGGCTGGTTATTTTATACCCCTGGCGCACTGACGTCAGGGAAGAAGCGACGACAACCGACGCTGGACCTAGACTTTGGAATTCGGCCGACCGAGGACCCGCCTGATGGCAGGAGAACCCATCTGTTATGACTGCAGCTGTATGCACGATGAACATCCATGAATATCTCCTTAAGGAAGAAACTGATGCAACTGACCTAACTGAGGCTTCAGCCGTATCATAACTGAACTTTATTGAGTGCCTGGTCACCTGGACAGTAAGGGCTGGGAGGGAAGACAGTGATGCTTTGGCTGCACAGTCTGGAAAATCAGCCAACTCCTTGGTGGCTTTTTCCAGGAGGGATATTAGCAGCCCTAAAGGACAGGGTAGAGGAAGTGTAAATCTTCTTTCCCAGATACTCCATGGTCTTGCTATCTTTGTCAGCAGGAAATATGGTGGTTGTAGGTAGGAATTTGGAAGCCTTATCTGTGGATATGGAGATAGTGCCGGAGTCTGCTGAAGGACCCTTAAGGAGGTACTTGTCTGATTCAGGCAATTTATAGATGGTCAGGTCTGCGTGGGACAGAAGTTTTGAATCTGTGTTTAAGGATGCTGAGGAGAAGGCATCCAGAAAAACAGGTAGAATTGGAGGTACAGGAGAAAGACTCAAGGAGTCCATCTGAATGAGGTCATAGTACCTCTTTTGAACCTCAGTCATTTCAGTGAATACCCACTTAAAGTGGTCTTTCATGTTAGATATCATTTCCCCAAAGGTCAAATCCTCAGCTGGGGAGTCAGGGTCTATGGAGTCTTCTTATGGGGAACTGTTCCCCAACGGAGAAGTGATCTGGGAGGTGTAAGAGAGACAGCTGTCGGAGTAAGAATCAGAAAAATCCACTTCTCTCCGAGCAGGGTCTGAGGTTTGAGGCCTAGGACTCAAGAGTGGAGGGGCAATGCTAGCACTGCCTGCAGAGGTAGGCCATAGGGTCATAAAGGCATTGAATAAGCTTTGGATGAAAGGCTGCCAGTCAGCCATGCTTTCAGAAGGGAAAGAGATATGCTTTGTTTTCTGTTTCTTTTTGAGGGGCCTAGCTGGAGTCTGAGTAGGAGAAGGTCTTGAGTCTGGAAAATGTATGGGAGCAGCAGAATCTGACGGGCCTACAGAAAGTTCTAGATCCCCCTGGCATCGAAGACAGATGTCGGTAATGCCTCTATAGACGTGTCATCTGCATAGGATTGTGCGGCTTCCTCAGAGGTACCCGCTTTATCCTTTGTGGCTGGATCAGATTCCTCTCCCAGGCCAGTGTTGGCTACAGGCTGAGGGACAGACTGTAGAGGCACACCGATAGTTGTAGGCTGCATGGGTTTGGCCTTCTTATTTGGCAGTTCTGAAAGAATGTCGGAAGAGCCCTCCATCCCTAATGCTAGTTGTTTCAATCGTTGATTCTCTAAATAAATGTTTAGAGCATGCAGGCAGCTACATAGGGTTTTGGGGACGAATGCCTGACAAACAGGACAGTTCTCGTTATCGTGTTCTTTACCCAAGCAAAAAAGACACTGATTGTGAGTGTCTTTGAGGGGAATCTGCCGGCCACACTTACACTTGCCCATTCTGGATGACATGAACAAGCAATATAATCAAAAAATGAAGTAATGAAAGGTTCCCCAATGGGGTACTTACCTGATTTTTCAAATCCGACGTCAGCGAGTAGTAGGAAAACCTGCTGTATGACTGGCAGCTGAGAAGTTCTGAGGGCTGGTGCATGCAGACGTCACTTTTATGGCCCACATTCCCTGAGCCACATCAGATGTCCCACACACACTGAGGGACTGAAAAACTTTGGAATACTGGCCAGACATACACAAAGGAAGAGGGGTAAACCCACATGTAGAATACTGCAATACTGGAATAGAATGACATCAGAGATGGGAAACTGTTTTCTTCTGTCTTTATTGCACACATGAAGATAACTCAACACTGATCCACAGTTGCTTCCAATTCAGCCATGCCTTTCATAGCAAAATAGAGCAATTACATCAGTCAAATGTGCAAAGCAGTTGTCACTTCTTTTGACAAATTTACTAAGCAGCATTACAGTATTCAAATGTTAAGCTTTAAATGTTTGTTGTTTACACTACTTTACATTTTAAGAAGTCTTAGAGTATTAAAGAGGTCTGTAACATTTAGAGAACATCAGAAAATATTTTTCTTATTATGCTTGTAAAGTATCAATACATTTACCATTTTTATGCCCTCCCACCACAACGCAGCAAGACAGCCGAAATCAATGCTTTCTTGTGACATCCTTTCAGAGGAGGATGTACATCCACTGCACAGATCCTTAGGAGGACACTTCTTCCACTGACTTTGAGTCAGTTCTTACAAGTGGAGTGCATGACCATTTTCTAGTCAACAAAGGAAATGTAACAATTGATAGCAACCATGACATACAGCTGAATTTACTTTAGCTTACTTGGGCTATGTGCCTTTTCATTAAAACATTAGGAAAGGGAAATCTTAAGTACATTAACTAGCTATCCATCTATATAAACAAATGAATGAAAGAAAACAAAACCCTTTCCACTGTTGTCACTGGGTAATGGAATTACTTCCAAATCCTTCCCTTTCCAGTAGCATCTGTCACTTATATATGAAATTGCAAGGATCCCTCAGATCAGTGACAGTTTTGACACCTGAGAGAAAAGTATTGGAGGGAGGGGACTGTCAATACCTCATGTACTAATACCATTATATGTCAATGGGATGGGAACACACCAGTACTTCCTTATGTCTAGCATGACTCATATAAAGTAGATTTGAAATGGGAAGAGAAAGAGTTAAAAAGACCATGTTGATATGTCCAGCCATCTTGGCAGTAAACATATTAAAATTCTATAAGAAGCAAAGTGATTTTGAGGTGTTAAAACAGCCCAGAGAACACACAGTGATTTTTTTTTTGTTCTAAGGTGGCGTTTTCCTTTAAACTTCATTTTTTAACAAAGTATTTCACAGTACAGCACTGTGGTTTCAACAGTATGGTTAACCAGTTGCTCTAAAACAGTTGTATTTGCTCTTATTAGTGAGATATTTTACAGTGATTTCTTGAATAAACAGAGGTTATCTAACACCCCAATGTCTTCCGGGACAGATTTTCAGGAGGCAGGAGCAAGACTGACAAATGACTTTTCACAAATAGAGTAAATGGTGGTCTCTGTAACTGAAATGAGACCGAGGTGCACAGAGAGTAGAAGGGTTGCGTAAATGTCAATTTGTTCACTAACTTGTAAAGAAGTTTAAAACTAAGGGTATTCAAGATGAGATGCTCTAGCATTAACTGGAAGGCAGTTTGTTTTAGTTAGGGTAATGCAATGGTGTTTCCTGTAGCTGGAGAGGCATGTAAAAAGCACAGTTGTGTACACTGATTTCTCTGAGGTACAGGCAAACACGGGAGGACTATGGCTGACCAAGTTTGCAGATGACTGCAAACTGGGTGCCATAACCGACTCTCCGGCTGATACAGGCATTCTCCAAAAGGGTCTCACAGAGACGGATAACTGGTGCCAGAGCCATGGCCTAAAGCTAAATGCCAAAAAATGCATAGTCATCCCCTTTGGGAAAAACAAAGTGCCCACAAATTACCACATAGGTGGTAATCCATTAAATACGGAAGAAGAAATTAGGGATTTGGGGACCCAAGTAGACAATAACCTCTCCTTTGACAATCATGTTGCCAAAGTGGTCAAAAAGACCTTCTATATAGCCCACTTTATCATGAAAGGATTCACATCTAGATCAAGAGAGGTCATTGTGCCCCTCTACTCATCACTCATCAGGCCCATAATTGAATACAATGCCCCATTTGGGATGTACCTTACCCGACACCTGCAGCAACTGGAAAGACCCCAAAAGTACCTCACCAAGAGGATCAAGGGACTCAAACAGATGCCCTATGCAGTTTGGCTAAAGAAACTCCAGCTCTACTCAGTTGCTTACCGCCTACTCAGAGGCGATCTGTGCCTGACGTATAAAGCCATGTCCAACCCAGAATTAATGGACATACTCCACCTCAGTAAATCCAAATTCCTTAGAGCTACATGCTCCAGGGACTTAAACCTCAGCACAGGAATAAATAGGACATGCTGGAGGGACAGGTTCATATCCCAGAGGCTCCCCTCAATCTGGAACAAAATCCCAGTCCAATTTAGGCAGAGCCCCTCACTGACCCTCTTCAAGAGAAATCTTGACGAGTGGATGGGAGATCGTAAGTTTACCCCCGGGATGTCTTCTGGGTCCCTGCTTGACACAGGCAAGATAAACTAACTGTAAAAGGGATATCTTCTGTGACCTACCATCCAAAGGCACAGTCTACTATTCTAAATGGGTGGCGAAAGCCAAACACACTCGGGCTAGGCTTAAAAATGCCCTGGGGTGGATAGCCTAGTATCAACCTATGAACCTACCATAAATGTAGATGTTCGAGTGTATTCACTGTTGCAGTCATCACATTTGGCTTATCTGCTTGCAGTATCCCTCGGTCAGCCTGATTATCAAAGTCTTGGGTCCTGCATCGGTTGCGGTCTCATCTTCCATGACGTCAGGTAGTCAGGGGTATAAAGCATGCAGCCGACACCATTAAATCAGTTTTTCTTGCCCCAGATGTCAGGTGCCCCCCTAATGGGAAGCAATTAATGTGTGTGTGTGTGTGTATATATATATATATATATATATATATATATATATATATATATATATATATACACGAGTCTACCTGATAACACCGACACGCCAAAACACCAACAACTAAATAACCGACACGACATAACCGAAAGTTCAAAAACATGAAACTTCACATGCCCAACAATCAACAAAACAAATACCTTTCCCGAAAAAAACACACACCACAAGCACACCAAAAACCTTACAAACCTACACTAAACCTTACATACACAACTATCTATGCACTAACCTTAACCCAAACCCTAACCCTAAGGTCCGTGTCACTATCGCACACTTACCTTACCCGCACCCTAACCCTCACTCACTTAATCCGCCCCTAACACTTAAGTCCGTCACTATCGCGCACTTACCTTACCCGCACCCTAACCCTAACTCACTTAACCTGCCCCTAAACCTAAAGTCCGTCACTATCACACACTTACCTTACCCACACCCTGACCCTAACGTCAGTCCCTATCGCACACTTTTACCTTAACATGTCGGTGTTCTCAGCATCGGGATTCTCAACTTTCGGTCTTCTCCGTTGTCGATCTTCCGGTGTCGGTGTTCTGGACTTTCGGCGTTTTCAGGTAGACCCATATATATATGTGTGTGTGTGTGTGTATATATATATATATAGATAGATAGATATATATATATATATATATATATATATATATATATAAATATGTATATGTATATATATAAATATGTATATGTATATATATATATATACACACACACACACACACACACACACACACACACACACACACACACACACACACACACACACACACACAAGGTTATACCTCCAACAAAAAAGCAAATACACCAAAAAGAAGCATAGTAAAAAAGAGTAGCGGTATAGCCAAAAGAAGTCAGGGGGCTGGAGGGAGGGTAACCAGGACTGCAACAGTGAATACACTCGAACATCTACATTTATGGTAAGTGTACACAACTGTACTATGTTTTTTGCAGTCATCACATTTGAGTAGATTCTCAAAGCTAAGGATGGGAGGAGGAATTTAGATAGCATTAGGACCAGCTATAAGGCCCTACAAGACTGCAGTGGCAAAGCCAGCTCTGGATTTAGAGAAAACTGGCAAATAGTAATGCTTGGTGAAAGTATGTACAAAACTCCAGGTAGCAGCTTCTAGGATGTCCCTGGTAAGGACACCTCTGAGAAAGGCTGTAGAGGTAGATGCAGCCCTGGTTGAATGGGATCTAATCCCCTGTGGGATAGGTTTTCCATGGTGCTAATAGCAGAAATGAATGCAATGGCCTATCCATTTAGAAATGGTTTGCTTTGAAATAGCCTTTCCCTCTGCCCCTGCAGCAAATGCCACCAGCAGTTGTTCAGATTTCCTTTGCGATTTAGTCCTGTCCAAGTAAAATCTTAATTGTCTGTGCACATCTAGGGAGTGCAGTATCCATTCCCCTTTGTTCTGTGGATTAGAGAAGAAGGTTGTCAAATGGATGGACTGAATAAGAGCCACACTGGATACCACCTTGGACATGAAGGAGGGATTGGTCCTGAGGGACACCCTGTCCGCATGAAAGATGATGAAAGGCTCCACTGCCATAAGGGCCTGTAATTCAGATACCCTTCTTGCTGAAGTGATTGCAAAAAGGAAGACTGTTTTCCAAGAAAGGAATTTTAAATCTGCACTTGCAGCTGGCTCAAAAGGAGGAAGAGTGAGTTTTTCCAATACAAAGTTAAGGTCCTAGGCTGGAGTTGGGGCTGTCCTGGGTGGTCTTAAGTATTTGGCCCCTCTGAGGAACTGCTTGAGCAGTGGATGAGAGAAGACGGGTGGTTCTGTGTTGTAATGAGCTGAAATGGCTGAGGCGTGAATTTTGATGGAGGAAAAGGAAAGGCCCTTGTAAAGCATCTCAGTTAAGTATTGAAGAATCTGAGGTAAATTGGGAGCTGCTGTCCCCATCCCTTGAGTCTGGTTTCAGACACAGAATCTTTTCCACTTTTCAGCATAAGATTTTCTAGTACTAGGCCTCCTTGCCTCCAAAATGACATCCAACACTTGTTTACTGAGGGATGGTAATGGAGAGATTAGGTAATTAGCCAGGCTGCCAGGTTCAGGATTTGAAGCTGAGGGTGCAGAATCTGGCTCTCCTGCTGTGACAGCAGGGTAGGGGTCTGAGGCAGGTGCCATGGGGCTAGCAGTGACACACTGTGCAAGAGGGGGTACCAGTGTTGGTGTGGCCAGTCTGGTGCAATCAATATCATCATTGGTTTGTCCTGTTTGATCTTTAGTAGTACTTTGGAGAGGAGAGGCAGAGGAGGAAAGGCATAAACTAATAGATTTTTCCAGCTGAAGGACAGAGTATCCACTTTCCAAGCTTGTTTGTGATGAGTCCTTGTGCAGAATTTGTCCAATTGGTAGTTCTGGGGGGAGGCAAACAAGTCTATAGCTGTCTCCCCCATTTGTTTATCAACATGTTGAAAGTCTTTGGTTCCAGTTTCCAGTTTTGTGGGTCCATGAGATTTCTGCTTAGTTTGTCTGCCAGTGTATTTAGTTTTCCTGGCAGGAATTGAGCCTGTAGATGCACTATGTAGCTCAAGGCTGTGTTCCACAGAGCCATGGCTAGTCTGCAGAGGGGGTAGGAATGGGTACCCCCCCTGCTTGTTTATGTACCACATAACAGTGGTGTTGTCCGTCTTTACCATTAATTGTCCTGGAAGAATGTGGTCCTTGAAGGCTGTCAGAGCATTTTGTACAGCTAACATTTCTTTTTGATTGATATGCAGGTGCATTTGACTTGGGTTCCATTTGCCCTGAATGCACTTCCCTGCTAGGTTAGCCCCCCATGCATAGTCTGATGCGTCTGTTGTTAGGGTTTGGGCGGCAGGGGGTAGAGTGAATGGTAGTCCCTTGTTTTGGTGGCAGGCCTCTGCCCACTAAAGGAACTCGAACCATAGGCAAGGTATGATAGAGATCATTGCTTCTAGATCCTGAGTATGTTGACACCATAGGTTTTTTTAGATACCATTGTAGTTTCCTCATATGCAGTCTTGCATATGGAATTAGTAGAATGCAGGAGGCCATGAACCCCAAGGCTTGCAGTATTTGCCTTGCAGATAGCAGAGCTTTTGTGGCCATTAGTTTGAAGTACGTTGTCAAATAAATTTGTTTTTCTGGCGTGTGAAAAGCCATCTGGGAAGTTGTGTTCAAGCTTGCTCCCAGGAATATAGTTTGTTGACAGGGTACCAGATGTGATTTCTTTTAGTTTATGGTGTACCCCAGACAAGTTAGCACCTTTTGTACAAATGCCACATGATTCAAAAGTATGTCCCGGCTTTCTGCCTGAATTAGACAATCGTCCCGGTATGGGTATATTTCAATATTTCTTTGCCTGCAAAATGCAATGACTGGAGCTAGGCAATTGTGAATACCCTGGGCGCAGTAGATTAGCCAAAGGGCAGTGCAGAGAACTGACAGTGCATGTAGCCTGCTTTAAAGTGTAGGTATCTTCTGCAAGATTCCCTGATTGGGTTGTGCAGGTAGGTTTCCTTTAAATCCAGTGTTGCCAAACAGGCATCTTTGCCTAGCATAGGAAGCAACTGGTGAAGAGTTAGCATCTTGAATTTTGGAATCACCAAAAAGGTGTTTTAAGATAGAAAAGACCAGGATAGGATGCCATGAGTTGTCTTTTCTGGGTACCAGGAAAAGTCTTGAGTAGAAACCTTGTCCCTTTTCCTCTTCTGGTACAGTATGAATAGCCTTTATGCTTAAGAGAGAGAGTACTTGCTTTTGAGCCTCTGCCCACTGATTTGGGGGTAGATCTGGCCAACCATTTGGGGTTGTAATGTGTGGAAGTGAAATCTGTACCCTTGGGAAACTATATTTAGAGCCCATTTGTCCTGGGTAATGAGTTCCCAGTTTTTTGCCTGCAGAGCAATCTTTCCCCCTAAAGGAGCAGTCAGTTGAGAAGTGCTTGGAAGTTTTACAGTTAAGTCATTGAGACAGTTTACCATAGTGGGGAGTCTTACTACTCCCTGATTTGGAAGTGGGAGCCCCCCCCCCCATTGCTTAGTCCTGTGCATACCCTTGGACTGAAGCCTGGGTGTTCTGCTGGTTCTGGGTTTGGACTGAGAAGGCCTGGAAGAGGCAGGAAAGGACCAGTTCTTAGAGGGTCAATGCCAACTAAATCTTGGAGGCTGTACTTGTAGGAAATCTTTAACAGTTTGCATAAATTTAGTTTTTTCCTCCATGTTTTTAAGAACTTATTCTGCTTTGTTGCCAAACAGGCGCTCCTGATTTAAGGGAGCATCTAGCAATTTAGCTTTAACATGATCTGGCAAAGACTGCTTCTTAAGCCAAGCATGCCTTCTAAGTACAGACCCAGTGACAGCAGCCCTGTAAGATGCCTCTAGTGAATCAAAACCACATTGCAAAGTATGTTTTCCAACCTGCTCAGCAGAATGCATTAAAATCCTGTAAATCCTTATGTTCAGCACAGTCAGGAATCACCATAATTTTCTGTTTAAGCAATCCAATAATATGCTGCTTATACTTTAACATACAAAACTGGCAGTTTAAGGCCCTAATGGCCAAGGTTGCAGAAGTGTATACCTTCTTACCCCATCTATCCAGCGCCCTGGAGTCTCTATCAGAGGGGGTAGGATTTTTGGCAGTAGTAGCCTTAATGCCCCTTGGGTCCCTGTGAAATGGTCTCAGGATCCGCAGTAGGATTTTTAAAAAGGAACTTGTGAGAGTCAGGAACCCTGTAATACCTATCAAGTTTTCTGGGAGCAGGAGGTAAAGAGTCAGGGGCCAAGCTAGACTCCGAAAAGGCATCATCAACAATGCCCAGAACAGGAGGGATAGCTAAAGGCCTGTGATGAGGCAGGAGTAAGAAATCCCTAAGCCTCTTTTTAGAATCATAATCCTGGCTTTCCCAGCAAAAATGCTACCTAAGAGTATGCAAGGTTTCACCAAATGAGAAATCTTCTGGGGGGGCAGAGGGAATACAGTCCTCTGCATCAGAATCCTCATAGGTAGATAAGGGTAAATCCTGGTCATCGGAGGAAACAGAAATTTCAGAATCCTGGTCAGAAGTATCATAAGCAAATTCAGTCCTAGGTCTCCTAGAGTGGGAAGGTTGGCTTCCTCTGATTAAAGTAACAAGGTCTTCAGCCATTCTTATCATTTGTTTTTTAGGCATAGAGGCCTGACCATGTGGTCTGGGCATCGGTTTTCTAGGCATGGTTTGAGTTTTAGGCCTTGAAGAAGAAGATGGCGTCGGTTTAATATGCAAGTCAGTAGGCCTAAATATACCCTCAGAAGCTGGTGCCTGCACAGCGGCTCCAGACCCATCCAAGATAGAGACATCCACAGGTTCCACAGTTGAAGTATCTCGCGGCATACCGGATTCTGAATGGGTCCCAGTCAGGGTTGCCAGATTTCCAGCAACCCAGGTAGGGACAAAAAAAAAAAAAGAAGATGGTCTCTCACGAAGTGAAGACCAAAAAAAAAAAAAAAAAAAAAAAGGTCTTCGGCGGCAAATGCAGCAAACCCTGCAAAAGAAAAGTCAAAAGTTTTGCAGCTGAAACACTGTCGAGACAAGTTAAGCATCAGCAGCATCTGCAATCAGTACATGTGATGTTTTAACCACAAATTCTAAGACCAATGAGGCTCATTATCCGAGAATTATAATGAACAGTAGGTCTTACCCAGTTTAGTTCTTGTACACAATTCTCTACTTGATTATACTTCTTTACTGTTAGGTTGCTTTATGTGAAGGAGAGTTCTTCGTAAGCAAGTTTACCCAAAAGTATACCCCCGTCCCCTACTAACAAGCGAGGTCTTGTGCAAGAAATTTTCAAATTACAACACTGATGGGAAGTACTTTCCCTTAAGATTCAGCTTCAAGGTGACCAATTACCAGCTCCCAACAGAAACATCTGAAGTACATTTACATTTTAAAAAAAAAAAAAAAAAGGTCTTTAATGCGGAACATAGTTCCGCATTAAAGAACTGAGCTCACTCTGCCTGCAATAAACACTGAGCTTCTCGTGTTTAATGCATTGCAGTTCCGCATTAAACACGAGAAGCTCCGTGTTTAGCGCTTTTTGATTGGCCGTATGCGGCATGGGCCAATCAAATCGCTAAACACGGAGCTTCTCGTGTTTTAATGCGGAACACAAGAAGCTCCGTGTTTAGCAATTTTTGATTGGCCCGTATGCCAGGTATACGGGTCAATCAAAAAAAAAAAAAAAAAAACAAACAAAGTGGAGGCTGGCCGGGATTTAACCCGGCAGGGCGGGACTCGGGATCAGGCTACTGATCTCGGGACAGTCCCGCCCAAATAGGGACGTCTGGCAACCCTGGTCCCAGTAGAGGCCTGCGAATCTGAAGTAGCGGGTATCAGGGGCTGCGAAAGCACCTCACTGAGTACCAGCGAACTGGCGACTGGCTTAGGAGAAGCGCTGTCGGCAGCTTTGGACCTAGGCGGCCTGTCTCTGTCTTTATCTTTGCATTTTTTCAGAATGTCAGTAGTTGGATGGCTTACCGAAGATAAATCTGGATAATTGAACTGAGTACCAAAATATTTAGAAGCTTAGTGGTGCTGCGGTAGCGTTGTCGCCTCACAGCAAGACGTTCTCCCATTCGATTCTCAGCTAGAGCGTCTTCTGTGTGGAGGCATGCGTGAATGAGCATGCCTTCGTTGAAGGTTGTGCGTCAGGGCTGGTAACTCGGCACGTAAAAATCCACTACCAAACATTAGCGGACCGGAGTTCTGCTGTGGCGACCCCTAACCGGGATAAGCCGAAAGACACAACAACCAAAATATTTAGAAGCGTAAATATATCGACGACGAATAGTTTGTTGCTTAAATAAGGCACAAAACCGACAGCAAGGTATGTCGTGGTCAGGGTCTAGGCAAGGAATATAGTACGAATGAAAATCTTTATGAGGTATTTGCTTTCCACAAGAACTACAATTATTGACTTTTACTGACATCGGTTTAGAGCAAGAAAAAGTTTCCCCAACGGGGTACTTAGCTTTACTTGAAGACTTTGGTTCTGAAACTCGAAAACGAAAATTTCAGGAGTCGGCTGACCAGCACTTGGAACTGCTTCTGCTTCGGGCACCGCACGGCAAGAAAGACTGATGTAATGGCGTCGGCTGCATGCTTTATACCCCTAACTACCTGACGTCACGGAAGATGAGACAGCAACTGACGCAGGACCCAAGACTGATAATCAGGCCAACTGAAGGCAAGCAGATAACCCAAATGTGATGACTGCAACAGTGGATCATGAAGAAAGTACAGTTTTGTACCTACCATAAATGCAGATGTTCGAGTATATACACTGCTGCAGTCATTACACTTGGGTTATCCTGCCATCAGGCGGTTCCCCAGTCGGCCTGAGCTCCAAAGTCTTGGTCCGGCGTCAGTTGCTGTTGCCTCCTCCCTGACGTCAGTGCGACAGGGGTATATAAGATTCAGCCGACACCATTTTCTTCAGTTTTTCTTGCCCCAGATGTCAGGTGCCCCCAAAAAGGTACGCTATTCCAATTGCTAATAAAACATACATAAGAAAAGCAATCAACAACTTTCAGATACCAGCAAATACTCCCCATAGGTAGTAAAGGGTAGAAGACATAGGTACGTACCAGCAAGTAAGAGGGGAAGGAGGGAGGGTAACCTGGACTGCAACAGTGTATACACTCGAACATCTACATTTATGGTAGGTACAAAACTGTACTATGTTCATCATGTTACACTGCTGCAGTCATTACACTTGGGTAGAATCCCAAAGCTGAAGTAGGGTGGCTGGTACTATAAGGCATTAGGGGTGGCTATAAGGCCCTGCAGCACTGCAGTGGCGAAGCCAGCTCTGGATTTAGAGTATAGAGGCAGATGGTAGTGCTTGGTGAAGGTATGTGCAGAACTCCAAGTTGCTGCTTCCAAAATGTTCTTGGTAGGTACTCCTTTGAGGTAGGCAGTTGAAGTGGCCGTTGCCCTGGTGGAGTGAGATCTAATGCTGTTAGGTACAGGTTTCCCATGGTGTGTACAGCAGAAACTTATACAGTGTCCTATCCATTTTGAAATAGACCGTTTTGAAATGGCTTTTCCCTGTGCTCATGCAGCATATGCTACCAATAATTGCTCAGATTTTCTGAAAGCTTTGGTTTTGTCCAAGGAGAAGCATAACTGCCTGTGTATGTCCAAAGAATGCAGTAGTCTTTACCCTTATTCTGTGGATTTGGATAAAAAGTTGGCAAGTGAAGTTTGGTTTAGAGCCACACTTGATACCACCTTAGGCATAAACATAGGGTTAGTTCTTAAAGACACCCTGTCTTGGTGGAAAATGATGAAAGGTTCCATTGCCATTAGTGCCTGTAATTCTGAAACTCTTCGTGCTGATGTTATTGCCAGGAGTAGAGCAGTTTTCCAAGAGATATATTTTAAATCTGCTGTGTTAGCTGGCTCAAAAGGAGGTAAAGTTAATTTTTCCAACATGAAGTTGAGGTCCCAAGTTGGAGTAGGTGCTCTACGGGGCGGTCTTATGTTTTTAGCCCCTCTGAGGTACTGTTGTTAGCAAAGGATTAGAGAAAATTGGCGGATCAGTGTTGTAATGAGCAGAGATGGCAGAGGCGTGGATCTTGATGGATGAAAAGGAGAGGCCTTAGTCCAGCATCTCAGTTAAATATTGTAGTATCTGAGGAATATCTGGGACAAGAGGGTCAAGGCTGTGAGCCTGGTTCCAGGCACAGAATCTCTTCCATTTATCCGAATAGGCTTTCCTGGTACAGGCCTTCTGGCCTCCAGAATGACATCCATAACAGCTTTGGAGAGAGGCATTGCTTGCTTGACTAGGTAATCTTCCATGCAGCCAGGTTTAAAGTCTTTAGCTGGCTGTGAAGTATCTGATTGTTGTGATGAGTCAGCAGATGTGGGATTTGAGGCAAAATCCAGGGTGGTCCTTGTGCTAAGTTCTTCAAGATTGGGTACCAGTGCTGGCGTGGCCAATCTGGTGCAATCAGGATCATCTTTGGCTCTTCCTGCCTGGCTTTGATGAGTACCTTCGGAAGGAGAGGCAGTAGTGGGAAAGCATATACTTGTAGATTTTTCCAGCTGAATGAGAGGGCATCCACTTTCCATGCTTGTGGATGGTAAGTCCTTGTGCAGAATTTCTGTAGCTGGCAGTTCATTGGGGATGCAAACAGATCTATGTCCGGGCTCCACCATTTCTGTGTTATCATTCTGAATACTTGTGGATTCAATTCCCATTCATGGGGATCCGTGATGTTTCTGCTTAAGTCGTCTGCCAGTGTGTTTTTCTCCCTGACAGGAATTGTGCTTGCAGATGAACTTGATAGTTTAGAGCTGTGTTCCACAAGGTCATGGCTTGTCTGCAGAGGGGATAAGAGTGAGTGCCCCCTTGCTTGTTTATGTACCACATAACTGTGGTGTTGTCTGTCTTTAATAGTAGTTGTCCCGGATGTAGCAGGTCCTTGAAGGCTATTAGGGCATTTTGTACAGCTAGCATCTCTTTTTGATTGATGTGAAGATGCCTTTGTTCTGCGGGCCACTTGCCCTGAATACATTTTCCTGCCATGTGTGCTCCCCAGGCGTAATCCGATGCATCTGTTGTCAGTGTTTGCCTGGCTGTGGGTTGAGTAAAAGGCTGTCCCTTGTTGAGGTGACAAGCTTGAGTCCACCATCGAAACTCCTGTTGCAGGCAAGGAATTAGTGGTATAACTATTTCCAAACTTTGACAGTGTTGAGACCAGACACTCTTTAGGTACCATTGTAGTTTCCTCATATGCAGCCTGGCATATAGAATTAGTAGTATGCAAGATGCCATGTAACCCAAGGCCTGCAGAATTTTTCTTGCAGGGAGTTGGGTTCTTGTTGCCATCAATTGAAAATATTGAGTCAGATATCCTTGCTTGTCTGGCGTGAGATAAGCCATCTGGGCCGTTGCATTCAAGCTGGCACCCAGGAATATTATCTCTTGTGAGGGCACTAGTTTTGATTTCTTTTCGTTTACTGTGTACCCTAGGCAACTTAATAACTGTTTTACAAATGCCAGATGCTTTAGAAGAATGTCCTTGCTCTCTGCTTGAATCAGGCAGTCGTCCAGGTATGGACAAATTTGAATTCCTTTCTGTCTGCAAAATGCAATTACTGGTGCCAGGCACTTTGTGAAGACCCTGGGCGCAGTAGATAAGCCAAAGGGCAGTGCAGAGAATTGATAGTGCATTGAACCAGCTATGAATCTGAGGTATCTTCTGCAGTTTTGTCTGATAGGGACATGCAGGTATGCCTCCTTGAGGTCCAAGGTTACGAGCCAAGCTTTCTTGCCCAGCATGGGAAGAAGCTGCTGTAGTGTCAACATTTTGAATTTTGGAACATCCAGGTAAGTGTTTAGGGAAGAAAGATCCAGAATGGGGCTCCAGGCTTTGTCCTTTCTGGGAACCAGAAAAAGTCTTGAGTAAAATCCTTGTCCTTGCTCTTGTGGTGGTACCAAATAGCTCTCATGTCCATGAGTGCTGTAATTTATTTTTGAGCCTCTGCCCATTGATTTGGTGGCAGGTTTGGCATTCCTTTTAACCTTGGCAGAGTATGAAAGTGGAACCTGTAATCCTGAGATACAATGTTGAGAACCCATTTGTCTTTGGTGATCATATGCCAATTGTGATAGGAAAGTGCCAGTTTTCCTCCCAAGGGGGCTGCCAAGAGAGAGCTGTTTGGCAGCTGTAGTGGGAAGTCATTGGGGCTGTTTTTTACAAGGTTGTGGCCTGTCTTCCCCTTCTTTCTGGCCTGATGCACCCCATTGTCGAGGCCTGTAAGAGCCTTGTGGCTGACCTCTACCTCTTGGACGTCTGTATCTGCCCCTTTGAGGTCTGTCTGAAACTGGAAAGGACCAATTCTTTGTTGGCCAATTTCTGCTAAATCGAGGAGGCTGAACCTGTAAGAAATCATTCACTGTTTGTATAGATTTTGCCTTATCCTCCATTTTCTTTAATACGTCTTCTGCCTTAACTCCAAATAACACATCCTGCTGCAAAGGTGCATCCAAAAGTTTTGCTTTAACATGATCTGGTAACGTATGTTCTTTTAACCAAGCATGTCTTCTAATAACAGAACCTGTAACAGCTGCTCTACAGGAGGCCTCTAAAGAATCAAAACCACATTGCAAAGTGTGTTTTCCCACTTGTTCAGCTGCATGCAATAAATCCTGCATTTCCTTTAAATTAGGAGGATCTGAATCTTGTAGCATTTTTTGTTTCAACTGAGACATCAAAAATTGCTGATATTTTAACATGTGAAACTGGCAATTTAAGGCCCTCATTGCTAAAGTTGCAGACGTATATACTTTCTTCCCCCATCTGTCTAATGCTCTGGAATCTCTGTCAGAGGGGACTGGATTCTTTGCTGGTGAGGCCTTAACCCCTTTGAGTCCCTGAGAAATAGTTTCAGGGTCAGCAACAGGGCTTTTATAAAGAAATTTGTGCGAGTCAGGGACTCTGTAGTATCTGTCAGGCTTAACTGGGGTTGGAGGTAAAGAATCAGGATTTAAGCTGGATTCAGTATACACATCATCCACAATATCTAACACTGGCGGAATAGCAAGGGGTCTGTGTTGAGGTAATAAAAGGAAGTCTCTGAGCCTTTTCTTGGATTCTGAGTAATCCTGGCCTTCCCAATGGAAATGCTCCCTCATGGTATGTAAGGTTTCCCCGAAGGAGTAGTCCTCAGGCGGAGAGGCTGATGGAATTGATTCCTCAGCATCAGAATCTTCAAAAGGGGGTAAGGAGTATCCTAGGTCTGAGGATGAATTTGAAGAGATTGATACCTGGTCGGATGAGTCATAGTCTGCATCCTGTCTAGGCCTTTTTTCAAGAGGGGGATGGGAACCCCTGATCAGAGTGATTAGGTCTTCGGCCATTTTGAGCATTTGTTTCTTAGGCATGGAGGCCTGTCCTGGAGAATGCTGTATTTGTTTCTTTGTTTTTAAAGTAGGTTTAGACTTAGCAGAAGATTTAATGCTTAACTGAGTAGGTCTGAAAACACCCTCTGAAGCTGCGGGTTGTTCAGCTACTCCGGATCCCTCTGAAGGGGTAGTTTCAGTAGTCTGAATAACTTGTGCGTCCGAAGGCCCAGCCATCTCCACGTGGGAGTCAGAGGCGGCCTGTGGTTCTACAGAAGCGGTCATCAGGGGCTGCGAAGGCGCCTCGCTGAAAACCGGAGAACCGGCGACTGACCTAGAAGAGGCTTCGTCGTCAGTATTGGGCCACGGATGCCTATCCTTGTCTTTGCGCTTTTTATGTATTCTGGTCATCGGAAGTTCCGACGGCATGGTATAATTGAATTTTCTGCCAAAATAATGTCGGGCAAAATCAAACCGACGTTTAATAGTGCGCTTGTTAAACCTAGCACAAAACTGACAACCAGTGACGTTGTGGTCTGGGCCTAGGCATGGGATACAATAAGAATGGAAATCCTTATGAGGTATTTACTTCCCACAAGAAATACAGTTATTAACGTTTACTGACATCGGTCTGAGGCAAGAAAAAGTTTCCCCAACGGGGTACTTAGCTTTGTAGAAGACTTCGGTTCTGGATTCGGAATGAAAATCTCAGGAGTCGGCCAACCGGCACTTGCGAACTGCTTTTGCTTCGGGCACTGTGCGGCAAGAAAGACTGAAGAAAATGGCGCCGGCTGCATCTTATATACCCCTGTCGCACTGACTTCAGGGAGGAGGTGACAGCAACCGACGCCGGACCAAGACTTTGGAACTCAGGCCGACTGGGGAACCGCCTGACGGCAGGATAACCCAAGTGTAATGACTGCAGCAGTGTAACACGATGAAGTCATCTCATTACTTTGTTTTCTGCTAACTGAATGAAGGAAGTATTGTCTCCTGAGCAAGAAGCGATGACAGGAAGAGCAAATTCTGATATGGGAATCAGAAAGTACAGTTGTGTACACTTAGCATAAATGTAGACGTTTGAGTGTATTCACTGCTGCAGTCCTAACCATTGGATTATCCATGCTGTGGTAGCCCTCAGTCAGTCTAAATACCAGAGTCAAGGTTTCGTGCATCGGCTGCTGTCACTTGCTGGGTGATGTCATGTCATCTGAGCTATAAAGGAGAGCAGGCAACACCATTACCTCAGTTTTTCTTGCCTTAACCAACCAACAAAATCCAATTTTATTAATTATTTGTAGTCCTGGGGTCAGAGACCCCCACAGAAATATGTGTCTCTCTAAGGCAAGCTGATATCAGGGGGAAGGAGGGAGGGAAAGCATGACTGCAGCAGTGAATACACTCGAACATCTACATTTATGGTACGTGTACACAACTGTACTATGTTCTTCGTGTTTCACTGCTGCAGTCCTAACCATTGGGAAGATTCCCAAAGCTGACGAGAAAGGTGGAAGGTTGATAGAAAGTTAGGATTGGGTGAGCATGCCCTGCAGAATTGCAGAGGCAAACCCAGCCCTAGCTTTTGAGAATAGGTTCAGATGGTAATGTTTGGTGAAGATGTGGACTGAAGTCCATGTGGCAGCTTCCAGGATGTTCTTGGTGGGTATCTCTCTAAGGAATGCTGTGAAGGTAGAGGTTGCCCTTGTGGAATGGGTTCTGATGGTCCTATGGAGTGGATTTCCACGCAAAAAGTAGCAAAACTGGATGCAGTGTGCTATCCATTTGGAAATGGACTGTTTGGATATTGGTTTCCCCTGTGCCCCTGTTTTAAAGCTGACCAAGAGCTGGTCAGTTTTCCTGACTGTCTTTGTACGAGCCAGATAAAATCTGAGTTGCCTGTGCACATCCAAAAAATGCAGTATCCTTTCCCCCTTGTTCTGAGGGTTATGGAAGAAGGTGGGCAGGTGGATACCCTGGTTGAGGGTAACATCCAAAACCACCTTTGGCATGAAGGAGGGATTGGTTCTCAGGGAGACCGTGTCTGCATGGAAGATGATAAATGGCTCAATGGCCATTAATGCTTGAAGCTCTGACACTATCCTGGCTGAAGTAATAGCCAGGAGAAAGTCAATCTTCCAAGAGAGGTACTTTAGTTCTGAGGATGCTGCAGGCTCGAAGGAAGGCAGAGTAAAGCTTTTCTAAAACATAGTTCAGGCTCCAGGCTGGGGTGGGCTGTCTTCTGGGAGGCCTGATATTAGAGGCTCCTCTAAGGAATTGTTTGATAAGAGGATTTGAGAACAATGGCTGTTCTGGACCAACGTGTGTCGAGATAGCAGAGGCATAGATTTTTATGGAGGAGAAGGAGAAACCCTTATTAAGAAGCTCCGCAAGATAATCTAGAATAAGAGGAATGGAGGGCAGATGTATGTCTGCCTTCTTGGATTAGCTCCAGGAGCAGAATCTTTTCCATTTTCCAGCATAAGATTTTCTGGTGCTGGGCCTTCTGGCTTCTGTGATGATGTCAAGGACTTGCTTGCTTAGCATAGATTCCTTGTTGGTTTTGGTAGAATAAGCCATGCTGAGAGCTTGAGTGTGTGAAGGTCTGGTTGCAGCATTGTCCCTCCCCCCGGGATAGCAGGTGATGTATCAGAGGTAGCTGCCAGGGGGGCAGGTGGGATAAGATGCACAGCAGTGGGTACCAATGCTGACTCGGCCAATCTGAGGCAATGAGTACTGCTCTTGATTTTTCCTCCCTTACCTTGATTAGTACTTTTGGAATGAGAGGTAGAGGTTGGAATGCTTACACAAAGAGGGTATTCCAAGGGAAGGTCAGGGCATCGACCTTCCAGGCCAGGTGATGGTACTCCCTGGTGCAGAATTTCTGTACTTGGTCATTTAAATGAGAGGCAAAGAGGTCCACTTGGGGGGTCCCCATGTGTGGGTAATGTGCAGATAAATGTCTCTGTGTATTTGCCATTCGTGTGGGTCCAGCAGGTTTCTGCCTAGGTGGTCTGCCAGGGTGTTGTTGATGCCCAGTAGGTATCGGGCTATAAGATGGTAGTCCCATGGATGCAGCTGCTAGCAACAGGTTCATGGCTAGTCTGCACAGGGGGTAAGACTGAGTCCCTCCCTGTTTGTTGATGTACCACATGACTGTGGTGTTGTCCGTTTTTATGAGAGGAACCCCTGGTTTGAGGTAGGGTTTGAAGGATACCAGAGCATTTTGTACTATCATTTCCTTTTGGTTGATGTGCAAGGATAGTATTTGTGTGTCCCAGTGACCTTGGGCGCATCTGCCTTCTAGGTGGGCGCCCCAGGCTATATCTGAAGCATCTGTAGTTATGGTCTGGTCTGATGGACAGAGGGTGAATGGAAGTCCCTTGTTCAGAGCACAGGCTTGGGCCCACCAAAGGAGCTTGGATCTTATGCAAGGGATCACAGGCAGGGAGGTGTCCAGAGGGTGTGATTGTTGACACCATAGGTTCTTTAGGTACCACTGAATTTTCCTCATGTGTAGTCTGACCACAGGTACCAGGAGGATGCATGAGGCCGTGTACCCTCCAGCTTGTAGGAACTTCCTGGCAGAAAGCTGGGTTTGGGAGGCCAGAGTAGTGAAGTAGTTTGGTAGGAAACTTTGTTTTTCTGGGGACAAAAAGGCCATTTTCTGTTCTGTGTCCAGTAAGGCTCCCAGAAATATGATTTTCCTGGTAGGTGTCTGTTTTGATTTCCTTTTGTTGATAGTGAACCCCAGAGAGGTGAGTAGGGTTTTTACATATGAGAGTTGCTGCAGGAGCAGTTCCTTGCAGTCTACTTGGATGAGACAGTTGTCCAGGTAAGGGTAAATATGTACATTGTTTTGCCTGCAAAAGGCAATGGCCAGAGCTAGACATTTGATGAATACCCTGGGAGCAGTAGATAAGCCAAAGGGCAAAGCAGAGAATTGAAAGTGTAGTGATCCTGCTCTGAAGCACAATAATTTTCTGCATGATTCCCTTATTGGGATGTGTAGGTAATCATCCTTTAGGTCTAAGATGACCATCCAAGCTTTATTTGGCAGCATTGGTAGAAGCTGTTGTAAGATAAGCATTTTAAATTTTGGGATTACCAGGAAGGTATTGAGAAAGTATAGGTCCAGAATGAGATGCCAAGTCCCCTCTTTCCTGGGAACAAGGAATAGTCTGGAATAGAATACTTTTGTAACTTGTTCCGGAGGTACAGGTTCTACTGCCCCTAGGGATATTAGGTTTTGCAAATGTTTTTAGTGCTTCTGCCCACTGGTTTGGAGGTAGGTCTGGGTACCCTCTTGGAGGTGGTAGTTCTTGGAAATTGAATTTGTACCCCTGAGCAATGATTTTTAAGACACAATGATATTTTGTTACAGAGTTCCAATTTTCTCTGCATAGAGACAGCCTTCCTCCTATCTTTTGGTGTGGTGGAGGCAGGCAGAGATGGGAAAGGTAGTCATTGAGAGTTTTTTCCATACAGGCTTGCTTTTGAACTCCCTGCTCTAGTGTTTGAGGGGGGCCACTGTTAAGTTCTTTGCTGGCCCTGAGCTTGAGTCCTGGTGGGTCTGTCCCTATGGGTTTTGCCTTGTGCCTGCCTGTTTCGTGCAGGAAAGGACCAGTGTTCAGAGGGAAAATT
Organism: Protopterus annectens; assembly: GCF_019279795.1. NCBI lineage: Eukaryota > Metazoa > Chordata > Ceratodontiformes > Protopteridae > Protopterus > Protopterus annectens. The sequence goes on from NC_056733.1 coordinate 1,627,595,717, forward strand.
TCTGCTGAACCTAGGAGGTTGTACTTGAAGAAAATCTTTAACAGTCTGCATCGATTTTGTTTTGTCTTCCATCTTTTTAAGTACCTCTTCAGTTTTCTGTCTGAACAAGCGGTGTTTGTCAAGAGGTGCATCCATGATTTCAGCTTTGACATGATCAGGGAGAGGTTGTTCCTTCAGCCATTCATGTCTTCTGATAACATATCCTGTCACTGCTGCCCTGCCAGAAGCTTCTAGGGCATCAAATCCACAGTGCAAGGAGTGCTTTGCCACCCGAGATGAAGAGTGCAGTAATTCTGCTATCTCTTTATTGTTGGCAAAATCTGCTAAAGCAGAAATTTTCTGTTTCAAAAGTTCCAAAGCGTGCTGTTAATATTTTAACATATGGAACTGAAAGTTGAGAGCCCTTATAGTTAAAGTTGCAGAGGTATATACTTTTTTACCCCATCTGTCCAGGGTCCTGGATTCTTTGTCTGAGGGGGTAGGATTCTTTCTAGAGGTAGCCTTAACTCCCTTAGGTCCCTGAGTAATCACCTCTGGATCTGCTATAGGATTTCGGTAGAGGAATTTATGTGAGTCAGGTACCCTGTAGTACCTGTCAGGTTTTTTGAGGGCAGGTGGAAGGGTGTCAGGGGTAAAGCTAGATTCTTGGTAAACATCATCTACCACCTCCAAGATGGGTGGGATGGCCAGAGGCCTGTGCTGGGGTAGGTCCAGAAACTCTTAGTCTTTTCTTGGATTGAGGGAAATCCATTGATTCCCACTGGAAGTGTTCCCTGATGGTGTGGAGGGTTTCCCCAAAGGAAAAGCCCCTCCGGATGTGATGCAGAAGGAATAGATTCTTCTGCATCTGAGTCTTCACAGGCAGTAAGAGGATTTTCCTCTTCAAAAACAGAGGAGTCAGACACCTGTGAGTCTAAATTCGATTGGATATCTGAAGAAGGTTCCCTTCTCCTTTTGGCTGGAGTGGCCTGATTATCCCGGATGAAAGTGATGAGATCCTCTGCCATTTTAAGCATTCTATTTTGAGGAGGGGATGGAATAGTGGAATGGAAACATTTTGCTGTTTTCCTTGGAGTAGCTCAAAGTCTGGCCTGAACAGCATCCCTCGGTGCTGTCAGTGTGTTAATCAGAAGAGAGGGTGAAGACCTTGAAGTGAATTCTGAAGTGCGAGTGGTATCCTCAGAAGCAGGTGCCTGCTTAGCGGCTCTGGACCCTACCAAGGCAGAGACAGCCGAAGGGTCGTTAGAAGATGCAGTCATCTGCGGCATACAGGACTCCAAAAGAGTCTCAGTAGAGGCCTGTGAAGTAATCGAGTCGGGCATCAGGGGCTGCAAAAGCACCTCACTGAATTCCGAAAAACTGACGAGCCTTTTTGCGGTAGTGTCGTCAGAAGGCTTGGCCTTATGCGGTCTGTCTCTATCCTTATCTTTACTTTTTTTCGGAAAATCTGTGGTTTGCTGACTGACGGACGCCATATCGGTAATCGGAGACTGAAGACAAAAATAACTGGCTACAAACAGAGCTCTACAACGACTAGTCCTAGCGTTAAAGAGAGCACAGACCCGACAGTGGGCTACATCGTGATCTGGGCCTAAGCAAGTGACGCAGTAAGAATGGAAGTCTCGGTGTGGTATTTGCTTTCCACATGAGAGACAGTTATTGACTTTGACATTGACATTGGTTAGTGCAAGAAAAAGGACGGATTCCCAATGGGGTACTTAGCTTTAGACATTTTCAGTTGAAGTTCAAAATCTGGAATCAGCCGACCGGCGCTGTTGCAAATTGCTTCTGCTATGGGCTTAACGGCAAGTAAGACTGAGGTAATGGCGTCGCCTGCTCTCCTTTATAGCTCGGATGACCTGACAACACCCAGCATGCGACAGCAGCTGACACACAAAACCTTGACTCTGGTATTCGGAACAACTGAGGGCTACCACAGCATGGATAACCCAATGGTTATGACTGCAGCAGTGAAACACGAAGAACATCATTTAATGCAATGCAGTCCTGGCTTCTGGAGTTACACGGTTAAAATTTTGTTAAGAAACTTTTAGTGGTGTCAGTACCTTATATATTTCTGAGTGTGTGTGTGTGTGTGTGTGTGTGTGTGTGTGTGTGTGTGTGTGTGTGTGTGTGTGTGTGTGTGTGTGTGAGTGTGTGTGAGTGTGTGTGTGTGTGTGTGTGTGTGTGTGTGTGTGTGTGTGTGTGTGTTAAGTGAAGGTCAGCTAAAAAACTCGAGTACTTTTGTTGCACAATGGGGAGAAGAATACCTGAAGGGTCAGAGATCATGATGGGAGGAACCATAAGATATACATTTTTTTTTTTTTTTAATTGTATATAATTTAATACTTTTTTGTATTGTATATATTATGTGTCTTGTTTACTAATTATAACTCTGGATGCTAGTCTGTTAAACTATGTTGGAGCTTTTCTCCTCGGGCCTCTGCTGAAAAAGGGCTATTAAGCTCAGTCGGACAAACCCGGCCAACAAATGTAAAATAAATAAATAAATAAATATTTTTAGCAGTACCAAACAGTCAATGCTGAGGTTTTGTGAGTGTTGACTAACTTAATTGTTATGAAGTCAATTCCAAATGGTAAAAAAAGTTACTCAGGCATTCACTTTTAACAGCAAAGATAAGTAGAGGCCCTGTGGCCTAATGGATAAGGAATTGGCCTCCAAAGCCAGGGACTGTAGGTTCGAGTCCATCTGGGGTGGATACTTTGTTGGGGGCTGGCACAATGGTTATAGTGTTTGCCTGACAGCTATAAGGTACTGGGTTTAATTTTCACCTTTAGTCACTGTCTGGTTATTGGCTGGGCACATAACTTGCAGTCACTGTCTGGTTATTAGCTGGCCATGTAATAGCTTGCAGTCACTGTCTAGTTATTAAAACCAACTAAATATTAAAATGAACTTCAAAACAAAAAAAGATGATGAAAGTTCCAGCAAACACGTTTATTGTTAGCGCGTTCATCTACTACAGTCAGTAAACTTCTTCAGACCCTCAGACCCTTCAGATTGGTCTGAAGAAGTTTCTGATTGTAGTAGACGAAAGCGCTAACAATCACTATCTGGTTATCGGCTAGGCGTGTAATAGCCTGCAGACTGACTGCCAGCTATTTATTTTTGTGGCCTTGTAGCTTAGGGGTTAGAAGACTAATCTAGTAAACCAGGGGTCATGAGTTCATATCTCATCAAGGCCTCTACCTGTCCTTTAAAATGTCTACATTAGTTTATGTACATGACTTTTGGTGCTGAGGAATGGCACATTGATTAAGGTGTTTACTTTACAGACACAAGTGGCAGAGTTTGATTTTATAGGTTCTGCAGTGTAGAGGTTATCACATCTACTTCACACGCAGAAGGTCCTGGGTTAGATCCCCAGTGGAACCACTGGGGAGGTTGGAGTTTGCCATAATGGTTAAGATGTTTGCCTTACAAACATAAGGGGCAGGGTTTCATTCTCAAATGGTACAAATGGCTGGGCTTAAATGACTCGCAAGGACAATTAGCCAAGTACTGACCAAGCCGGACCTGGTAAATACACTGTCTGTGTACACTATGAAGCTGACATGAGGGAGGCCCCAAGGAAGATCATCAATGAAGAAGGAAAAGAAAAGAGGAAGGAGTACTGAACCTTGGGGTGCACCCTTACTTGTGTACCCAGAACTGCAGTAATTGTTAGAATTACGGAAAGCAAAAGTGCACAGAGAACGAGAACTTTTACACCACTTCAGAACTTCGGGAGAAAAAATCTGTATCAAGTTTAGTAGTAGTAAAGTATGATAGTACAGTTGTGTAACATCTTATAACAGTAGAGGTCCTACTTCTCACTGTTGCACCATTCTTTAATCATGGGATATCCTGTCACATACAGCCTAACATCCAGCCAGTAAACCAAAGCCTTTACACCTTCCAAGCATTGCATGCCATCAGGTACATATGTGATGTAAGGACACCTCATCGTCACAACTAAAATACCCCATGAGAACCAAAGCAACCCCCGAGAAGGTAATAACATGCATATTCAGGAAGGGAGTAAGGAGAAAAGGATGGAAGAAAAACTGCTCAGCCAGAAGGAGGGCAACAGAAAGGAATAAGGGGTAGGAGGGGAAAGACAGAGAATACTGCAACAGTGAGAAGCAGGGCAACTACTGTTACGGTAAGTTCTTACACAACTGGAACCACGGTCTTCCTTATCACTGCTGCAGTATTCTTTATTCTTGTGAGAGTACAAAAGCACCGTCTGTCTGAATGTATGGGAGGAGGAAGGGAGAAGAACCCTTCACAAATCCATAAAGGATGGTCCTGGCAAATCCTGCCCCAGTCCTGGAAATGATATCCAACTTGTAATGTTTGGTAAAAGTGTGAACAAAAGACCAAGTAGCAGCTTCCAAGTTGGATCTAGTATCCAGACCCCTGAAAAACAACCACCAGAAGAGGCCACTGTCCTGGTAGAATAAGCAAGAACAGAAGAGGCTAGCTGTTTGCCATGAAAAGAACAGCAAAAAGAAATTGCTTTAGAAATTAACAAGGAGATGGTATGCTTAGACACTAACAAACCTAATTTCCAGGCATGAAAGGAAACAAAGTTGCTCAGATTTCTGGACATGCTTTGTCTTATCCAAGTAATATCTGAGCTGTCTATGTAAGTCCAAGGTGTGCATTACCTTTTCACTAGTAGTCTGTAGAGAAAGAGAAAAAGAAGGAAGATGAATGAACTTATTCAAGGACAAATCATTAACCACCCTGGGCATAAAAGAAGGATTGGTACAAAGAGGCACCCTTGTCCTTGTGAAAAAAAAACAAAACAAACAAAAAAAAAAGGCGGTACCACCATGACTGCTTGAAGTTCAGAGACCCTCTTAACAGAAATTAACGGCCACCAACAATAATCTTCCAAGTACAATGCTACAGGGAAGAAAAATCAGACTCAAAAGGGGACCGAGTCAATTTTTCCAGAAAATTAAGGTCTCAAGAAGGAGGGAGAGGCTTTCTTGGAGGTCTTTATATAAAGGGTGCCTTTTAGAAATTGTTTGACTTCATGGTGGATTCAAAAGCTGACAGGCAGAAATGGCTGACAAATGAACTTTAACAGGAGGAACACACCAAACCAGAATCAAACTCCTCACACAAACAAGAAAGGAACATCAGGACCCCAACAAAAAAGTCCAGGTCATGCTTAAAACACCAAATAGAAAATCTCTTCCACTTAATCACATACAATTTTCTAGTAGTTGGTTTTCTGGCCTCCTGCAAAACCTGGAGCACATCCTCAAAAAATTGGTGCCTAAAAGGAATCAAAACCCTATCCCCCAAAGTGTCTGTTGAAGTGTGGATAAGTGAATAAGAGATTCACTGTCTTGTGTGAGAGGATCTATCTTATGCGGTAACTTGTGATGATTGCCCCCGCCCAGGTGAAATAGAAGAGGAAACCACTGTTGTCCAGGCCAAAAGGGAGTCTCCAACAAGATTTTAGGTATGTCCTATATGATCTTCTGCAGGACTCATGGTACTAGAGGAAAAGGAAGATAGGCATACAGAAACATCCCTTTCCAAGAAAAAGACATGGTATTCACTTACCATGCCAGAGGACATGGCACTCTGGAACTGAACTGGGGAAGTTGCCTGTTCAGAAGAGAGAGAAGGAATTCTGCCTGAGGAGTACTCCACTGATGCTCAGTGACCAAAACACATCCCTGTGAAGCAACCATTCATGAGGATTTGTCCTGGACCTGCTCAAACAGCCTGTTAACACCTTTAGAGAACCTGGAATCCAGTGGGAGTGAAAAGTCTGGACAGGTAGGAGTACAGCCCTCATGTCTTTGATGTTGATATGGTCCATCATCTGTTGATGGGACCAAAGACCCTGGACTTTAAGGGTGTTTGAGGAGGCTACTAAACCATGATCAGAAGCATCTGTGTACAGCTCCTGACTAGGGAGAGGAACCTGAAAAGGCAGACCTGGACTTAGTGAAATCTGATGAAGCCAGCACTGAAGATTGTGCTAGAGACAAGGTAAGACAGGGAAAATACACTCCAGAGGATGGCAGTGCTGGAGCCAAACAGTCTTGAGATACCATTGAAATTTCCTCAAATGGAGTTTGGCCAAAGGAACCATGGGAATAGTGGGTGCCAAGTACCCAAGGGTTTGGGCAAATTCCCTTGTAGGATGGACTGTAAGCGGAAGAACAGACTGGAAATAAGCAGTCAAAGGCTTGAATTAGAAGGTCTTCTTAATAAGGGAGTATCTGAATTCCCTGAAGTCTGCAGAAGGCTACCGCAGGGGACAGACATTTGGTAAATACCCTTGGAGATGCAGAAAGATGAATAGGCAAAGCTTGGATCTGATAATGAGAGTAAGAAACAGAGAAACATAAAAACTTACTGAAGAGAGGGTGAATGCAAATATGGACGTAAGCATCCTCCAAATCCAGAGATACCATAAAAGCTTGAAAAAGAAACAGTGGGAAAAGTGTCTGAAGAGACATCATCCTTAAAGGAAGGAACCTTGAGAAAGGTGTTGCAAAAGGATATGTATAGGATGGGCTTCCATGAGCCCTCCTTCCTGGGACCCATTAACATTCTGGAATAAAAACCTGTTCCCTGCTGAGACGATAGAACAGGCTGAATTGTTTCCTGTTTCACCAGATCTGCAGATCAAAGGAAAATGAGGAAGCTGAAGAAGGCCGGAAAATACAGGAAGGACTTCCAAGCCATAAAACAACGCTGGATAATGGAGACAGCTCAGGTATTTGGGTTACCTGTTCACTAATTAGAAAAGAAAGGATTAGCCTGAGGGACGGAGGAATGCGCCCAAAGGAAAGGGAAGGCTGGATGTCAGATAAAGGCAAATTTGTCAGGAAAAAAGGTTTTGGCCTCTAGAATTCTGAGTGGGTTTTTCTGGGAAAATGTATAAAAAGAAAAACGGCTTTTAGGTAAAACACAGGTGCACAAAACTGGAAATAGAAAGACCAAAAATACAGCGGGGTACCACACAATAGCATCTTTAATAACACAAAAAAATATATATATATATAAAACAGTGGTAAGCGCTTTCGCAATACTAGTTGCTTCATCAGACCAAAAAAGTAAATCACTCCATTACTTATATACAGATGAAACCATTGACTCAATCAGTGATGTCATAAGTCAATTAAAACATTAAAGCTTATAAATATTTTAACTCATTTTAATTCATGTTTTAATTTATATATATTTTTTACATTTAAATCTATGCACTTACATATATACACCATATACATTTTTTAGATACATATACATTTTTTAAGTGTTTTATTAGACTAGATTTCTAGTTTTTCCATATATTATATAGTTTATGTTTTTCATGGATGCAGTATTTTATGGAAGCAGTCTATTTAATTTATATGTATAACAATTTAAATATGTTTTGTATGCAGTTTTTCATGTTCATGTTCTTTATATTTGTATAGCTTTAATGTTTTAATTGACTTATGACATCACTGATTGAGTCACTGGTTTCATCTGTATATAAGTAATGGAGTGATTTACTTTTTTGGTCTGATGAAGCAACTAGTATTGCGAAAGCGCTTACCACTGTTTTTTATATATATATATTTTTTGTGTTATTAAAGACGCTATTGTGTGGTACCCCGGTGTATTTTTGGTCTTTCTTTTTCTGGGAAAATCCAGTTAGTAACCCACTTATTCCTAGCAGGTTGTCTAGGCTGTCTATGGACAAATCATTTAGATGAATAGTTCTTCTGGAATTTGGGTACAGTGGGAAACAAAAATCTGCTTCAGGTCTTGCATAACCTTACCCTTAACCTGAAGGGTTTTAAACAATTCTGTATCAGCAGGGCCAAAATGATTCTGGCTGCCTAAGGGAAATCTAAAAGTTTAGCCTTAAATCTCCACAGGTAAGGCTTGAAGGTACAACCAAGAATATTTCATAGGTTCATAGATAGGTACTAGGCTATCGGCCCAAGGGCCTACGTAAGCCTAGCCAGCAAGGTTCCATTGCTTACGCCACCCAAGAAAGTTATTTCCTCATGACAGAACCAGATGAAGCCGCCCCAGGAGAGGCACCAGTTGCATCACAGCTGCATTTAATGGAATGGCAAGCTACCTGAGAGGTAGAACTTTGAAGAGAGAGAGAGAGCAGAAGTCTAACTGTCCATCTCAGGCACATCAGTTAACCCCCCCCCCAATCACAATCATCCTTGGTCTATCCATCCTCACTTTCTACAATACCCTGGGGATAAGGGGTATCACAAGAAAAGTACAGAGAAAGAGGTCTTTCCAAATGAAAGAGTAGGCATCTGTTCTCAATGCCCCTCTCTGGGGAGCTCTTGAACAGAGCTGTCTATTTTCTGGGGAAGCAAAAATATTTTTCTGGCTCACCACATTTGTATGTCAGGTCCAGGAAAATTTCCATTTTCAGTATTCATTCTCTAGGTCTAGGAAGGATCTGCTCAGACTGTATGCCAGAAGGTTGTCATGACCCAGAATGTATGAAGCTAAGCTAGTGAGCTCTCATTGCTGAGCCATTAGCCATAGCTCCATTGCAAAACTGCATAGGTGGTAGAAACGAGTTTCACCCTAATTAGTTGTATCTGTTATTATCTTTACTGCTCCACCAGTCTTTCTTGGAATGCTGCCAAGGCCAAAATAACTTTCATCTTCTTCTTTGCACTGATGTGTTGGTCTGCCTAGTGTCCTTTCCATGTCACTTGGACCTTGAACTGTCCCAGGTGTGTGCTCCTCAAGCCAGGTCCAATCTGTCTTCCTTTAGTGTTTTGGTTGTTTCTGGGAGTTGGAAGGGGGCTCCTGGGCGGTCTTTGACAGTGTCCTCTCACTACAAAATTACTGTTTTTAGGCAAGGCAGAAGAGGTACTGTTGCATCTAGAGAGCGTTGGTGTTGGAACCAGCAGTTTCTTCATGTGCAATTTTGCCAATGGAACCATTAGGATATAAGAAGCTATATACTACACGATCCATGATGGAATGTTGGAGGCCCAGACGTTGGGCGACACTTAACAACATCCAAGTGAATATCTTCCTGCACTATCTGGGCAACCGCACGTGGGCAGTCAGAGATGATGAGCTGTGATTCCCAACCAACAGCCAAATCGGATGCCTGCGAATCCCTTTAGGATGTGCTAACAGACTCAACAGCTCCCCCCTGGGTACCCATCGAAGTAAACTGCGTAGTTTCCGATGCGGCCTCCAGGCCTTCATCAGTCTTGGGAGGGACGCCCAGAATAGATGGATCAGCCAATGGCTCAGGCTGAGAGTTTTGGCCTTTTTGATTTACAGCTCTTCTGAAGGGGCAGACGTCAGGTCCATATCTCAAGCAAGGCATTTAAGAAGCTGATTTTCCAAATACACCCTAAGAAATAACGAACACCAAAACCAAGTAAAAAATATATGAAGAGGATCACCAAAGGAACACTGCAGCACTAAATCCAGAAAATTTATTGAAAAAAGACTCTGCCTTCCACACTGACACTTGCCCTTCCTAGCTGACATTAACTCACAAAAATTAAACAAAGTAGCGAGTAAGATAACAAAAAAACCCTTATGGGGTACTTACCTGAAGTACAAACACCACTTTCCGAAGCGAGTGACCACCGGAGCTGAGAGTCAAACAGGCAGCAGAAAAGTTCTGAGGTAGGTACGTGCTGATGTCCACTTTATACGTGACGTCCATTTATGGACGATATTCGTGGTGTGATGAGGCTTGCACGTACCTTCACAGTAGCAGTTTAACTTTGGTATAACGGCCAGACATACAAGTGGATACAGCAGCATACGAATAGAAGGACATCAGGCTTTCAAAGTGCTTTCTACTGTTGCTTCTTTTGAGAATGGCTAAACTGCAGTCTTTTATAAACCCTGAAATGTACTACTTTGACTCATCTCCCATCTCCCTTCACACCTAACTTCCCTAGCTGTCAAACTGCTAAGGGTAATTTAAGCTGTTACCTGCTGTGATTGACAGCTCACAGCATGAGACCTGACCAATGTATTGTTTCCTTGTTCTAGCCTTTACTTTCTGTATGGGTAGGGGAAGGACCAGGGAGCTGTGACATCACAGCATGGGTGGGTTTTTAGGAAGGTCATGGTGATATCATTTTGGGGAGGGAATTGGCCAGAAAACTATCTGTATTCATTGGCCTTGATGACATCAATGAATTGGAGACTGCAGCAAGCTTTCCCGGGTGGGATAAAAGTTTTTTGAAAGTAAAACCACCACAGTACAGTAAGGTGCTGTTCTAGTGGAGAGAAACATTGATTTAAAATATTTTGAATGCTGTATTGTTGTTTATTCATAGCAGAGACTGTAAATAAGGCAAAAAGGACAGAGAACTCGCGCATTTAATAATAGAATCCCATTGCTGTTCTTTAATCCTGTCATTCATTTCATTCTTTCAGAGCAAGATTATGGAATCATATTTTGCTATCCAGCTACGTTATTTCAGCTTTTTCATAAACAAAACGTAACCAGTTAAAAGGTTAACAATGTTAGAGCAGACTTCTGTAGGAAATATGCAGACTAACTTTTTGCTCAAAGCTGCTGTGAGTTAAGCGTTCTGCCCTTGCTCTGCTGTTTTCCAAAAAACTGCAGTGACACTACAAAAGATAAGTGCCTATTTTCAACTGTTTTCTGCATTTCATAACTAAAACAATATGTGCTGCATATCTGCTGTGACACTGCAAAAGATAAGTGCCTATTTTCAACTGTTTTCTGCACTTCTGATTAGCTAAAACAATATGTGCTGCATATCTGTTGTGACACTGCAAAAGGTAAGTGCCTATTTTCAACTGTTTTCTACACTTCTGATTAGCTAAAACAATATGTGCTGCATATCTGTTGTGACACTGCAAAAGATAAGTGCCTTTTTTCAACTGTTTTCTGCACTTCTGATTAACTAAAACAATATGTGCTGCACATCTGTTTAAACTGCACAACTGTTTTTTAGGCTTAGTGAATTGAATCCTTACCTCTTTTCTGATCTTGTATCCCCAACTACCCAACTGTTGTTGTGGTCTTAAAGCTTGGTGGCTTTTCAGTTGCCTACCTCTACTATAAAATTGATATTGGACTCTTCCTCCAATCCCACTGTGTCACCTCATTCTACGGAGTACTGTGAAATCAGTTGTGAAGGCCCATCCCTTTAGCTTCTTAAACTTGAATTATCTTCCCTCTCCTCCTTAACCTTGAATTACCTTCTGTCTCTTCACTTTCTGCTTAAAGAAAAAACATGCTGTGCCTCTTCCTACTTCATTTTGCTGCTTGTGCCTAGGTGTTCAACTGCATTTCATTTGCCACATTTGTTATTGCTTGTCAGTAGCCTGATAAAATTGATGACAGTATTCTACTGAATTGCTGCTTTACTTGAACTGTTTTACTGTTGCGATTGTGAGCTAATTTATCACATGTCCACTGTTTTACAGCAATTTACTGTTTAACTGCATTTTATTACTGTTTAACTGCATTTTTTCATACTGTGAGTTCTGTTTTTGTCTGTGAGCGGTTAATCTGGGTTTCTTGCACGTTTTACTGTTTTCTTACCCTTAAATTGAGTAACATAGTCTGGATACAAGGTTTGCTGCATTCAGAGCTGTATGTTTTTGCCTTCTGTGTTTCTGGCAGCTATCATGCATTATTAGGGGCCTATCTCTTCTGCTAGTGAGAGTACCACGTCTGCCTGGACCTTGTGTGGCACAAGATGGTAAAGAAAGAGCGGACTAGCAGGATTGGCTAGATTTCTGTGTTACTAGAATTTTTTTTTTGTAGTATGTAAACGCCACGTTTGAGCTGGCTTGGGCTTGACTGTACGTCATGCACTGTTTTTAACCCATTGCGAGGCATTCCAGCTACAAATTTTCCTTTAGTATCACTTGTGTGATCACCTAGTAGCACTCCTCTTAGACCTTCCACCCTTTACCCCCTTAGCCTCTCAGACCTCTTTCCCTCAGATGCTGACAAATATGGATGGACAATTTCCTGTGGTTTCTCATGCCAGTGTGTTTGATATGGGCATCCTGAGACATTGTAGCAGCTGCCTCAAGTACACGGACAACCCTCTACTACTACCACCTAGGAATACAATTTGTGAGAGATGCAATTACATTAAAAACCTAGAGTCTATGCTCTCTCCCTCATAAGCCAGTATATCTGGCACTGAGAAGGCTGTCAACACAAACACCACACCTCAAACACCACCCACACCTATACAGCACACACCCACATATGCGGAGGTCCTCAACAAAAAATACCAAAACAAAAGAGACCTCCGAGGCAAAAACACATGTGAACTCCACTGCCCACCACACCACACACAGTCCACACACCTGTGTCTCACAGACACTAAGGCCTAAACATAAACCCAACATATTAGTCATAGGAGATTCCATTGTGAGACACACAGATGTGCCCCTCAACAGGCTGGATAAGGAGAAATTCACAGTTAGTTGTTTATCAGGTGCCAGAATCCACCATATCACCCATGCACTCAAGTCTCTCAACAACAGGTACTTTTATGACTCTGTTATAGTCCATGTTGGTGTGAATGACTTGAGACGTACATCCCTGGACCATATGAAGGCAGACATAATCGAGCTCACTGAATATGTGTCGCAAGCAGGTATGTTACTAGCCTTAAGCAGCATTCTACCATCAATCAGAATGATGTCACAATACAAACAGAAAATGACTGACTAACAATTGCCTTAGTTTCTGGTATCATTCCAAGGGAATCCAGTACCTGAAAGCCTGGGAAGATATGATTGACCGACCACAATGCTTTGCTATAGATGGCCTGCATCTGTCTCCCTTGTGTTTCAGGCTTCTGGCAAAGGCTCTTGCCTCCCCCATTGTGCTTTTTTTAGGAAATGCCATGTGGTCAAAACTATCAATATGAAAATTTCATCAAAATGCAAATAAATTAAAGATCATGCTGCTAAACACTAGGAGTCTAAATATGAAACTCACTCATTGCAAGCATTCTTAACCCTGGAAGATGCTGACATTTGTGCAGTCACAGAAACCTAGTTCAAAGCTGCAGAGAGCAACCCAGTCATACCAGGTTACTCATCCTATCATACATTCAGACACCAAACCGTGAGCAGCAAAGCAAAAGGAGGTGGAGTTGCAATATACATTAAAGACATATACACCTCCAAGCTGGTGAAACAGTATGATGCACAGGAGACACTCCAGGTGCAGTTAACTGTTGACAATACCCCTATTCAAATCATAGCTAGCTACAGGCCCCTAACTTTGACTCAACATGCCCACTTCATCTATCTGGACCTCTTAGAATCTATGAAGATTCAACCCTTTACCCTGATCCTGGGCGCCTTTAAACTATCCAACCATAGAATGGAAAAACTACTCATGTCAAAATACAAATGCCCAGAGACTCCTTGAGTTCGTCAGTGCAAATGCTTTGGACCAGCTGGTCGACACCCCCACAGTATCCTTACAGTGTCATCCTCCCTGGTAAGATCAGACCACAAAACGGTCACTTTCAAAGTCACCATCTTCTCTGACCCCCCCCCCCACACCCACCCAGCTAGGGTCAAACAAAAAAACTTCTCCAAAGCTGATTACAACCTCCTGAGGGAAGGTATAAACAGCTTCACAGCCCCCCCCCCCCCCCCCCAGGAACTGGCACATATGTTTAAACCTACAACAAAGTACTATACAAGCATTTATATAGCTGCATCGAATCAGCAATACCAGACAGGACAAAATCCTCCTCCTCAAGGAAGAGTAAACCTGTCTGGTGGACATCTGCAATAAATAAACTCCATAATAAAAAGGAAAAAAATGCTGCCCAGGACAAAGAAGGAGCAGGTGCCTAATTGGAAGCAATCTCTCCTTAGCCTGATCAAGCAAATAAGAGCACTAATGAAATCCTCCAAAGCAAATTTCAAGTCCAAACTGGCCACATCTATTAAAGACAACCATAAGGTCTTCTTCACATATGTCTGCAATCTCAATGGAAGCATTCAGATCTGCTCAGAGCTGGTGGTCAAGGACACCACATACACAAATGCCATAGATATAGCCAACCTGCTGGCAGACAGGTTCAGTGAAAACATCACCCCTCTGCCCCTCCCCAATCAGTACATCAAGACATCCCTAGGACCTAGTCTTCTCCCCTTATCTCTAGGGAGCAAGTCATCACTGCCCTCTCAAAGGCAAAAAATACAGCCTCCATGGGACCCAATAACATCCCCAGCTGCATCCTACATGAACTCAGGCAGGAACCTGCAGCACCACTAAGCACCCAATTCAACCAAAGCCTGAGTACTGGCTTTGTCGGTCCCAGTTGAGTGGAGGATAGTCACTGTCATCCCTCTGCACAAAGGTGGAGTGTCCACCGATCCAGGAAATTACAGAACCATCACCCTAACTAGCCTGATCTGCAAGGCCATGGAACGGATCATGAACCTCATTAACAAGGACATTGGCAACCTCCAAACACTCGATCCCACACAGTTTGGTTTTGTCAAGGGGAGGTCATGCCTGTTAAATCTGGTTGACTTCTTTGAGACAGTTACCAAAGCCATGAATGAGGGGAAGATGGTGCACACCACCTACATTGAAATAGCCAAAGCCTTCAATACTACTTCCCACTCGGGTATAATAGATAAACTCTCTCAACCAGGCATCATTCCATATGTTACCAGATCGGTAGCAAACTGGCTGACGGAGACAACCCACCTAGTCATAATAGGGGAAGCCACTTCAAGTAGTAGACCCATAATGAGCGGTGTACCCCAGGGATTGGTCTTGGGGCATCTGTTGTTTGGGATATACCTTTCTGAGGTGCAGGCCAAATCCAGTGGGCTATGGTTGATCAAGTTTGCAGATGACTGCAAGCTGGGTGTTGTCATCAATTTCCCTAGTGATGTGGACATCCTCCAAGAGAGTCAAACCCATACAAATGACTGGTGCCAGTAACATGGCCTCAAACTGAATGCTAAAAACTGCATCATCTTCCCCTTTGGGGAGAGTGATGTCCACACAGATTATCATATTAATAAGGAGGTTCTAAGCACGCAATAAGTCATAAAGGACTTGGGCACCCAGGTTGACAGCAAACTAACTTTTGTCCACCACATTGCCTCCATTGTATGGAAACCTTTCTATATGGCCCACCTCATTAGTAAGGGCATCTCATCCAGGGACAAGGAGGTCATAACATCCCTGTATTCTTCACTTATAAGACCCATTATTGAGTACAATGCCCCTTTTAGCATGCACCTCACAAACCATATGAAGCAGCTAAAGAGACCACAGAGGTCCCTCACCAGGAGAATCCAGGGCCTCAAGCATCTACCCTACACAGATAGGCTAAAAGCCATTTCCCTCTACTCACTCTCATACAGACTCCTCAGAGGTGACTTCTGTCTGGCATACAAAGCAATCTCAGTCCCCATCTTGATGGAACTGCTGCATATCTACAAGTCAAGCTCCACTCAAGTAACCAACATGCACAACTTCAACCTGGTCTGTGACATCAATAGGACTTGTTGGAGGGACAGATTTTTGTCCCAGAGACTCCCCCTTCTGTGGAACAGACTCCCTCTTCATGTCAAGCAGAGCATCTCATTAACCCTTTTTAAGCACAATCTGGATAACTGGATGGGGAACAGAAAATACACCCCTGAGATTCCACCTATGTTCCTGCTGGACAGGGGCATTGGGTGCTGACTAAATTCCTGGCTAGGTTTGTAAGGGCCTCAGGGCCAATAGCCTAGTAACTTCTTATGATCTAGTACAAGAACAACACAGGGAGAATACTAAAGTCACTGAACTCTCACATCACAGCTGCCTTTACTTTTGTACTATGACTGGCATTATTTCAGCAGCTTTCTGAACTCTATGTGTTTTAATATTTTTCACAGCTGTCTATAATGGATTGCTTGCAGTGGTAAGAACTGATCAAAACGAAAGTATAAAATGACTGAGAAGAACAGAGAATGCCTTAAGAAAGTACAATTGTATAAAATCTTACCCTAAGATTAGATGTCCCTCTCTTCACTCTTGCAGTACTCTTTATTTAAGGGATCTCCTGCCTAACAGAACATTTAGTTCTTACAGGTGCTGTACGTCACACACATGCTCCCCACGCAAGGCATAGGGCATAAAGGTGATGTACGCTCACACACAATCAGAACTAAAAAAGCCTCAGAAGGAACAGAATGCCTTTAGGGACAAGGATAACATGTGCATCCAGGAGGAGGAAAAAGAAGCAGCAGCAAAAGAAGCACCACCCCTTGGACAGGACGGCAAGAAAAATACAGGGCAAGAGCTAGAACAGATTGGGTAGGAGACAGTGAATACTGTAACAGTGAAGAGAAGGACATCTTCTGTAAGGGTAAGATTTTACACAACTGCACCATTTCCTTTCACATCACTTTTGCAGTATTCTTTACTCAAAGGAAAGTACAAGAACTGAAAAGGAAGCCTTGGAGGAGGAGGAAGGCACGGAAGAGTCCTCTACAAACCCATGCAGGATAGCCCTGGCAAAGCCTGCCCTGGCCCTGGAAATAACATAGAACTTGTAATGCTTAGTGAAAGTATGAAAAGAAGACCAAGTAGCAGCCTCAGTGATGGAACTGGTATCCAGACCCTTGAAAAAAGCACCAAACTAGGCAACTGCCCTAGTAGGATGTGCCTTAACTAACAAGGAAAGACATTTTTCAGGACAAGAGTAACAAAAAGAAATGGCCTTAGAAATACAGCAGGAGATGGTTTGGTTAGCAACAGCCAAACCCAAAGTCATGGGATGAAAGGAAACAAAAAGCTGCTCATAGTTTTATCCAAATAACATCTCAGCTGTCTATGCAAATCCTGGGTGTGAAGAACCTTCTCAATAGCAGACTGTGAAAAAGGAAAAAAGGAAAGAAGATGAATAGACTGATTAAGGGACAACTCACTGTCCACCTTGGGCATAAATGGAGGACTAGCATAAGGAGACATCCCATCTCTTTGGAAAACTAAGAAAGAAGGAATGGCCATGAAAGCTTGAAGTTCAGACAATCTCTTGGCTGAAGTGACAGCCTATAGAAGAAAAGTTTTTCAAGTACAACACTGTAAGGAAGCAGGCTCAAAAGAAGTCTTAGTCAATCTTTCAAGTACAAAGCTGGGGTCTCAGGAAGGCAGAAAAGACTTCCCGTGAGGCCTGATAAGAAGGACACCTTTAAGAAATTGCTTGCCCTCAAAGCCAGACACCAGAGGAGGAGTTAAGACAACCAGAAATTGCTGACAGGTGATCTTTCACTGAAGAATATGCCAACCTAGCATGCAGATCACACAAATAACAGAGAGAACCAGAAGAACCTTCACACACAGGGGATCCCAACTGCAAAAGAGGCACCAGACAGAAAAATTGCATGCACTAGATATATATGATTTCCTGGTAGTGGGTTTCCTGGCCTTCTGCAGAACCCAAATCACATCCTCAGAAAAGAGGTACATGAAAGGGATCAAAACCTTATCCCCCACAGCGTAGTTAAAGACTGGACAAGTGAGGATGGATATGACATCCCTTGTCTTGTGCGAGTAGATCCACCCATTGAGGTAGCTTGTGATGATTGCCCCTGGTCAAGTGAGAAAAGAAGGGGGAACCAATGCTGTCTGGATGAAGAGAGAGTCACCAGCAAGATTTTGTGAGAGTCCTACCTGATTTTGTACAAGACTCATGGTAACAGAGGAAGGGGAGGGAAGGTGTACAGAAACATCCCCTTCCAAGAAATGACAGGGAATCCACTTTCCAATCCAGAGGACTTGGTACTCTGGAACCGAGTCAAGGAAGTTGCCTATTCAGAGTTGAGGCAAAATGATCTACCCAAGGAAAACTCCACCAATAGACAATGTCCAGAAACACATCTCTATGAAGCATCCATTAATGAGCTTGTCTGCTGGACTTGCTTAGTGAGTCTGCCACTAAACCATGCTCCAAGGGAATGTAAACTGCCTGAAGAGTCACTTCATACTGGATAGCTAGATCCCAGACCTGAAGAGCTAGACTGCAAAGAAAGGACCTTGTGCCCCCCTTGCTTGTTGACATACTACATCACTGTGGTACTGTCTTTAAAAACCTATGGACCAGGGATGAAACAGGGAATAAAAAGCCCACATAGTCAGAAGCAGAGCCCTTATCTCTTTTATACTAATGTTGTCTGACCTCTGATGTGGCGGCCAGAAACCCTGAACCTTAAGGAGGCCACAGAAGCCACCCCGCCCCCTGTCTAAGGCATCTGTAAAGAGTTCCTGAGTAGGAACTGGAGCTTGAAAAGAAATCCCCAGGTTGAGTGAAAGTTGATGAATCCGCAACTGAAGTTCGAGCTTGAGAGAGAGAAGGAAAAGTACCACTGAAACTTACCCATATTTGAGCCTGGCAAGAGGGAGCATGGGAATGGTGGTGGCTATGAACCCAAGAACCCCCGAGAAACACCCTGACCATGGCAAATGCAAGAGGAAGAAGGGATTGGATAAAAGCAATTAGAGACAGAGCCTCGAGGCCGGGCAGAGATGCCTGCAAAGGAACTGCCTGAAGTCTGCAGCCAAGAAAAATATGATCTTGGGGAGGTTCTGTAAAAGGGAGGTAGTAAACCTGAGATCCTGAAACAGAGCACTGGGGAAAGGATCTTGAATAAGCAGACTCTCTAGACAGGGAAAGATCTTAATTCTGCAAATCCTGCAAAAAGCAATGACAGGAGCAATGCACTTCATGAACAGCCTTGTGGCAGTACTGAGGCCAATGGACAAAGCTGAGAAATGAAAGGAAGAAATACTGGATATACACCAATTGCAGAAAAGTCTCACTGTTAAGTTACCAACCTGCCAACTCAAATGAAGCAAAACAGTAAAGCAGCACTCAGTTTATTCTCAGATCACAGGATAAAGCTTTCAGGTAACACCCTTCATCAGTATGATAACATTAAAAAGGAAGGAATCCCTTCCCTATCTGGGCAGGAGGCATGGCTTGAGTGGTGCCCTGAGCCAACAGAGTGAAGAATCTCTTGAGAAATAGGTCAGCTGCTCCCCAGGAGGTTGAGGAATACCAGAAAAAGGAGGAAGGGACTTCCAAACCATGAAATATCCCTGATGGCTAATGGACAGAGCCCAAGAGTCTGAAGTGATTCATAGCAAATTTGCAAGAGACGGTGAAAAATGGAGGGACAACGGAACCTGCCACAGGAAGGATGAAGGAAGTAAACTGTCAAATAGACCAAGGCTTGTCATGGAAAGCAGGCTTCTGGGTGGCAGGAGTTTGAGTAGACTTAGTGGGAGGTGCACACCTTATTGGTTGGCAGTGGCGGGATCATCACATGCTCACATATTGTTGAACGGTGTTTGCTGTGGATATTGAATTCCTGTAGCCTGTAAACAGTGGTCACTAAAGAAGGTGTCTGTACTCTCAAGCAGCCACAAAGTATACTTTCAGAGTTTCATATCACAATTTTATTTACTTTTTGTTAGCTTAGCTTGTCAGGGAGAGCAGGCAAGGATGTCAGCAGAGGATTATGGCAAGCTGACAAGGAACCAATAGACTGAGATGTGCCAAGCCAAAGAAGTGGGGCATGCCAACCTGACTAAAGGGGAAATGATTGCAGCCTTAATTACAGCTGCAGCACAGACCGGGAAGACAACCAGACTGGCATTGGGGATGTACAGCTCTCAGAAACAGGACAGTTCAACTTTTCCTCAGAGGACTTAAAAATTCATCTAGAGTTAGAAAGACTTGAACTGGAGGCCAAACAGTTGGAAGTAGAATCAAAAGAGAGACTGTGGTGCTTGGAAGCCGAAGAAAATGAGAGGCAGAGGCAACATGAAAAGGAAGTGCTGACTCTACGCCAGGGTCATGGAGGTAATGGGGGAGTAGCCATACCCAAGAAGCAATAAAGGTCAGTAAACTTCTTCCTTAGTACTAAGAAGATGATCACTTTGATAGTTTTATTGATATATTTTAAAGAGTATGCAAATAGTACACTATAATATTGACCGAGGGCTCTTGGTACAGTTCCTCACCTGTTTATTCCATAGTAAAACTGTAACTGTTGTTTCTAAATTGTCTGATACTGACTGTTTAGATTATGAGAAAGTTAAGCACTGTTTATTACAATGTTTTAAGTTAACACCTGAGGCTTGCAGAAAAAGGTTTCGTGAGCATAGCCACAAGGCAGATGAAAGTGTATGTGATTATACTCCTGAACTAAGCACTTATTTTTATAGGTGGATGAGAGGGTGTCAGGTCACCCCTTTTCAAGGGCTGGTAGACTTTTGGTGAGTGAACAAACCTTTAGCACTTTGCCCGAGGACATGAGAATCTGGTTGGCAAACAGAGAATGTAACTCTGCAGATGAGCTGGGGAAAAGGGAGATCTATATCTAGCAAGCAGGGTATCACTGCACAGGAAAGGATTACCCAGTGGTGCACGAGGATATAAGGGAACCCAAGATGGGCAGCCTAAACCAGCCCAACAGAGTCCGCCAGTAACAGGGGAAGCCACTAGTTCAGATACATGGCCAGGAACAAGAGTTAAATGTTTTAAATGTAACCAGTGAGGCCGTGTAGCATACAGATGTCCATGGAGGCAAGGTGGGAACAAACGGTGGGGGAGCCAGCAAGTGAGGATAACAGAATGCCAGTGGTAGGTTGTTTGGAGACAACAGGGGTACCAAACTACCAGCAGAGTTCATATCCAATCTTGGTGGATGGGAAACAGGCCACTGCCAAGACAAAGAGAGCCTCTGATATAACCATTATGAAACCTGCAGTGGTTGAGGAGGAGCAGTACTTGCTTGGGCATTTCACTCCAGTCAAAGCTTTAGGAAGGATTCCATTCGAAATGCCTCTGGCTAGGGTTCACCTTGACTAGGAGGGTGGGAAAGGAAGCAAGCAATTAGGTGTGTTTGAGAATATCCCTCCATATGTCTTGAAAGGGAATGATTTTGATAATACAGTACCTTGTGAGTATGCAGTGACATGCAGTCAGGCTTGGAGACAGGCATGTGGGTCTGGTAACCTGGTGGGGGGGGCCCAGACAGACCACACAACTGAGGCCAAGACTGGTGATGTGGCTACTTCAGACAGGGAGTGATCCTGCAGCAGTGAGACTGAAGGTGAGCCACAGCTGCTGGTGGGTACTGATGTTCCCTTGGACAGAGTAACTGCAAGGGAAGAGGTGAGTAGTAGTACCCAGGCTGACAGTGAGGCACCGCTGTCAGTAGAGACCAGACTTCCTGTGGAAGGGGAGCTGGGAAGAGTTACAAAGAGATAACTAAGACAGGCTCAGCTCTCAGACCCTACATTACAATGCTTGAGGAGGTAGCTAGGGAGGCACCTGATTCTCAAGGAAAAGGAGAATCTGTACACTGGAACAAAGGGTTACTCTATAGAGAGTGGACCCCTGAGGGTGGCTAGAAGGTGAGGTAATACAGCAGTTGGTAGTGCCCAGAGCCTACTGTCTGGCACTTCTAGCCATAGCCCATGACATTCCCTTTGCAGGTTATATGGCCATAAAGCATACCAAGAGACATATTATGCAGAATATTTACTGGTCTGGGTTTCAAGGGATGTAACAGGGTACTGTAGGACCTGTGAGCAGTGCCAAAAGGTAGGCAATGCAGGAGACAAGGTCAAAGATCCTTTGATCCTCTGCCTGTTGTAGAGAAGCCATTTCAGAAGGCAGCTATGGATATTGTGAGGCTTCTGAGTACCCAAAGTTCCACAGGGAAGAAGTATATCCTAGTGGTAGTAGATTATGCTACTAGATAACCTGAGGCAGCGGCTCTGTCCTCCATCAAGGCAGAGAAGGTCGCAAATGCTTTGCTAGAGATTTTCACCAGGGTAGGGTGCCCAAGAGAAATAGTGACTGACAGAGGCGCCAATTTCATGTTAGACTTGCTGGCATGTCTGTGGGAGTGCTGTGGGGTGAAGCACCAAAAGACCACCCTACCACCCCCAGACTAATGGTCTTGTGGACAGGTTAAACTCTACACTAAAGACCATGCTACGGGCATTTGCAGACCAGTTTAAGAGAGAAAGTAGAACAAATATTTGCCACATCTGTTTGCTTACAGAGAGGTATCCCAGTAATCCACAGGTTTTTCATCTTTAGAGTTGCTGTATGGGTATAATGTGAGGGGAACTCTAGATTTGATTCCTGTTGAGTGGGTGAGTGAGTCTGAATCCCACAAGAAGTCTGTTGTAGCATATGTCCTAAACCTCAGCACAAGGCTTAGGGAGCTCATGGACTTGGCCCAGAAGAACCTGGCAGAAGCCCAACAGCAGAAAAAGGTCTGGTATGACAGGAATGCTCAAGCCAGAGTATGCTGTGAGGCAGCAGGTGATGGTTCTCATTCCTGTCAGACACAATAAACTGCAGGCAACTTGGGAGGAACCCTTCAAAGTGGCAAGAAAGGTTAGTAATGTTAACTACATGGCTGAACTGCTGGGCAGGAGGCAGGGGCAGATGAAGCCTTACCATGACAGGGAGGCCCTTGTAGTGAACATTTAAAATAGGAGCCAGGAGGAATCTGAAGGGGATCTATGGCTACAGGGAGCCAGCTAGCAAAATCCCAAGTTATGATGGTGGAGCCTAGGAGTGCAGGCATATGATATGACAGTGCAACACTGTAGTGGGGTCAGCAATGCAAAGGAAGATGGGCTCTCAAGACAGGGAATGGGTAACATATTCCCAGATAGTTTTTTTTTCTCTCAAGCCAAGTTTCTCAAGGGTTACTTGAAAAACTAGCTTGAGTCTTCAAAGGGAGGGAGAGATGTGATGATAGGAGGTACTGCCAGCCATACCAGGGAGAAGTACGGCAGTGGATGTATGACTTGTGCCAGCACAGCTAGCTAGAATTTTATATATTATATGTCATTTGCATATCAAGCTGATTTGTACAGATGCTTGTTCTGAAAATACATTTGTGAGCTCTGCTTGTGTTAATTGTGTTAAACTCTAACAACAGTACCCCCTGCTGAAATGAAGAGAAATGTGCATGTATTATGGTAACTGAATTAAAATGTATATGTTTTAACACAGAACACTGGCACAACAATGGTTAACGACCTGGCTTATTTTAAGAGAAATCAGGGAAATGTAAATGAACTGTTAAATCACAGAACAGCATCCCACAGTGCTGAGTAGAACCGGAGATGATGAGTCTGGGATAGAGCCTTTGTTTATTAGCTCAGTGAAAAGAGGGAAGGCTTCCAGGCACTGCCGCAAACATTTGGATGTATATTGCACCCATCTATATTCAATTCCTGTCTCAGCTTCAAAGGACATAGTGTGGGAATCTAGAGTCAGGTGACCAGATGAGGTTATTCTGCAATTCTTCTGGATATTTTATTTTACAGGGAGTAATCTCGGTATATAGAGTTTTCTGTTTGGGAGCCTGACTACAAAGACTGGTCACCCACAGCATCTTGCCTTGCCCAAGTAAGTTATTAGGGGAACAGTATAATGTTCTTAGATTCAGTCAGGAATATAGTGAAGCTTAGTTTAGAGATAGTTTTTCTTTATTTGTATGAGTCTGTCCATAAATTCTGTTTAATATTTTCTGTGATTTCAACTCAGTGGTTTACTGTGAATATATATTCAGTATTTTCCTGTACTTTTACTTTTTATTATTACATAGATTTAATCATTTTATCATGGCTGGTTCTTGTAAGTAGTATCTAACCTTTGAGAGTGCTTACACTTATTTGATGACACTGTGTGGGCCACTCCAGAAGGCCTAACCATCCTTGATGAACTACTACCATTTGTATTAGTATTAATATTGCACAGTATAATTGGACATCCCTAGTTAAGGATCTTAGAGTAGCTGATCATGGAGTGTCTGGTGGCAGTGGTAACTACCTTAAAGTCTGGGCAGAAGGGGGCATACCTAGTAGACCTGTGATAGCCTTTCCAGTGTTTGTGTGTGCAAATCAAATATCTCAGTGTGTGTGTCAGCTACTTGGGCAGTGACACAAAGCACTAGATTTACAGAGAGAATGCTGGAGGACTTGACTTGGACACTCTGCTGAGGACCTGACCCTACAGTTGTACCAGTGGGGAGTCTTATTGGGGATCTGGAGGGAGATAAGATATAGAGACATCCAGACCCCAGGTTGAGTGTGTTCCCTGTGTGCTCTTGAGGGAAACTGCACTTGTAGCACAGAGGTCTGCATCTGGAAATACTAAGTATACCCATTTGTATTCCAAGTGCATGTCCCTCTCCAGCGTCAGTGGTGAAGATTCAGGCTTCTTGAATACTGACCCAGTGTGAGGACGACACATACTGGTACCCATCGCATACTGGTAGCAATGGTAGGTGTCACAGCTTCTTTCCCTTAGTAGAAAGGTGAGAGTGTCTATGAACAAATGCAGATTTCAAGGGATAATTCCTCAGAAATTTAGGAAAATGAGGCACAAAATATGTCTTGGTTCCTGAAAGGGTTGCCCATGTCCTGGAGAGACTTGAAAAAGCTCAGCAGCGGCAGAAGCAGATCCAAAAAGGATTTTATTATCCAAGGGAGAGTCCAAAAGTCAGGCCTAAATATCATCAGGCAAAGCCTGGAGACAAAGCAAAGAATAATGCCTCACAACTGAACCAAAGGCAGCAGCCCTGGAAGAGGCATCAGCTGCATTTGACTGAGTAGCAGGCAGCTTGAGAAGTACAGCCCAGCAGAGAAAGGGCCCTAAGCCTTCCACTCAAAGTCAGGAAGGTCAGAAGCCACATTAGAAACCTGAGAAAGGACAGCCAAAAAGTACTTGGCCATATGAGCTTGATTGCTGAATGGCCTTAAAGAACAAAGTGGCAGCAGTGTAAACTTTCATGGCCAACCTTGCATACCCCTATTATCCTTATCAGAAGAAAGCAGCTTGGTGGAGGACAACAACTTGGATGGCTTGTCAGAGAAGACTGACACTACATAAGGGTCAGCAGAAAGGCATTCATAAAGAAATCTACACTCCTCAGGCACTTTATAAAATCTATCTGGCTGCTTAAGTACAGGAGGCTGAAAGTCAAGAGCTACAGATGCTGCCGAGAAGGTACCCAGAAGGACAGCCAGAACAAGAGGAACAGCAGATGGTTTGGGCGACTCCATCTGTAGGAGCTCATAATATCTATTTTGAATCTCAGACTTGAGAACAATCCCACTTAAAATAATCCATCATACGAGCAATGGTATACTAAAAGAGAGCTCTTCCAAAGAAGAATTTGAACTTATTGAGTCTTCTTCCTCTTAGCCATTGTCCAAGGAGGAAGGGATTTGGAAAAAAGCAGCCAAGGATTATTCACAAGAGTGCAGATCCTTAACCAAGGAATCCATTTCCTTAGCCCTCTTGAGTGAAGTGGAAGACCAAGGAGGGGCAGGAAAAGCTACCCCTCAAGGAGGTTTCAAGGCCTTCAAAGCATTAAATAAACCCTGGCAAAATCCTGCCATTCATATTAGAGATCCTTAATGGGGAAATATGCTTTGCTTTTGCTTCTTTTTCTGTGGGATGTCCACTTAAAACATCCTCAAATGGTCAGATCCCTGGTGCAACTCTATATCCAAAGGAATGAAGGGGATACCTCATATCTTAGTAAAGTAGAAGATTCCTACAACCATTACAATCAGCCGAGGTTCCCCCTCAATGTCAAGTACAGACATTTGAAAAGCCTCTGAGGATGTGCAAGAAGCCGGCTCTATGCCAGCCTCCAATGGGGTTGTGGCAGAGGAATCTAAAGCAACCACCAGATGGTCCACTGGGCTTTCACCAGCCTCAAGGGAGAGACATGGGGGGGGGGGGCTGAAGAGCAGCCAGATCAAACCTAACTTTTCTGGCCTTCTTCTTGGAAGCTGTCTGGCTCTCGGGACAGGAGGATTAAGCCTCAGTACCCTGAGTCAACAACTTAAGATGCTGATTCTCCAGGTATATGGACAAGGACGACAGATGACTACACAGGGTCTTAGGCACAAACGCCTGTCAGACAGACCAGCACTTATGATTGTGGGAAGCTCCCAAACAAAAGAGACACTGGTCAAGATGATCTTTACAGAGAATCTGCCTCCCAAACTGGCATTTTCCCTTTCTGGATGACATGAACAGAATAACAACAAGAAATAGAAAAAAAAAAAAAAAACAACAACGGGACACTTACCCGAAAAAGTACAGTTATGTACACTTACCATAAATGTAGATGTTCGAGTGTATTCACTGTTGCAGTCATTACATTTGGGTAATCTGCTGGCAGGTTGCACTCAGTCGGCCTGATTAACAAAGTCTTGGGTCCTGCGTCGGTTGCTGTCACTTCTTCCATGACGTCAGGTCATCAGGGGTATAAAACAAGCAGCTGATGCCATTACATCAGTTTTTCTTGCCCCAGATGTCAGGTGCCCCCAAGTGGGGAGCAAAATAAAATTAAAAACACAAAAATATACCTCCAACCAAAAGCAAATACACCAAAAAGTCTTTTAAGCATAATAAAAGAAAGTAGAGGTATAGTAAGAGAAAAACAGGGGGCTGGAGGGAGGGTAACCAGGACTGCAACAGTGAATTACACTCGAACATCTACATTTATGGTAAGTGTACACAACTGTACTATGTTCTTCGTGTTTCACTGTTGCAGTCATTACATTTGGGTAGATTCCCAAAGCTATGGTTGGAAGGATGGATTTATACAGCATTAGGACCAGCTATAAGGCCCTGCAAGACAGCAGTGGCAAAGCCAGCTCTGGATTTGGAGAAAACAGGTAAATGATAATGCTTGGTGAAAGTATGCACTGAAACCCAGGTAGCAGCTTCTAGAATATCCCTGGTAGGAACACCTCTGAGAAAGGCTGCAAAAGTAGATGCAGCCCTGGTGGAATGAGATCTCATCCCCCGGGGGATAGGTTTTCCATGGTGCTTATAGCAGAAATGAATGAAATGGCTTATCCATTTAGAAATGGTTTGTTTCGAAATAGCCT
Source organism: Protopterus annectens (assembly GCF_019279795.1). Lineage (NCBI taxonomy): Eukaryota > Metazoa > Chordata > Ceratodontiformes > Protopteridae > Protopterus > Protopterus annectens. The sequence goes on from NC_056733.1 coordinate 1,627,622,689, forward strand.
TCCCCTCTGCCCCAGCAGCAAATGCCACTAGCAATTGTTCAGATTTTCTTTGAAATTTAGTTCTGTCCAAGCAGAATCTAAGTTGTCTGTGCACGTCCAAGGAATGCAGAATCCATTCCCCTTTGTTCTGTGGATTGGGGTAGAAGGTTGGCAAATGAATGGATTGGTTAAGAGCTACACTGGAAACCACCTTGGGCATGAAGGATGGATTGGTCCTCAGAGATACCCTGTCCGCATGAAAGATGATGAAAGACTCCACTGCCATAAGGGCCTGTAATTCAGATATCTTTCTAGCTGAAGTGATTGCTAATAGGAAGGCTGTTTTCCAAGAAAGACATTTTAAGTCTGCAGTAGCAGCTGGCTCGAAAGGAGGTAAAGAGAGCTTTTCCAAAAAAAAGTTAAGGTCCCAGGCAGGGGTAGGGTCTCTCCTGGGTGGTCTCAAGTTCTTTGCCCCTCTGAGATACTGCTTGAGCAGGGGATGAGAAAAGAGGGGTGGTTCTGTGTTATAGTGAGCTGAAATAGCTGAAGCATGGATTTTAACAGAGGAAAAAGACAGGCCCTTGTGAAGCATCTCAGTTAAGTATTGCAAAATCTGAGGTAAACTGGGTGCTGCTGTGCTCATCCCTAAAGATTGGTTCCAGGCACAGAATATTTTCCATTTGTCAACATAAGATTTTCTAGTACTAGGTCTTCTCGCCTCCAAAATGACATCCATCACAGGTTTGCTGAGGGATGCTAAGGGTGAATTTAAGTGATTAGCCAGCTGCAAGGTTCAATGCTGGGAGCTGAGGGTGCAAAATTTGGTCCTCCTGCTGAGACAGCAAGGAAGGTGTCTGAGGCAGGTACCATGGAGATATTTGTGACATACTGCGCAGGGGTGGGTACCAGTGTTGGCGAGGCCAGTCTGGAGCAATCAAAATCATTTTTGGTTTGTCCTGTTTGACTTTTAGCAGAACTTTGGAGAGCAGAAGCAGAGAGGGAAAGGTATAGACTGATGGGTTTTTCCAACTGAAGGACAGAGCATCCACTTTCCAGGCTTTTTTGTGAGGAGTCCTTGTGCAACATTTGTCCAACTGGTAGTTCTGGGAGGAGGCAAATAGATCTATGTCTGGGCTCCCCCATTTGCTTGTCAACATGTTGAAAATCCTTGGTTCCAGTTTCCACTCGTGTGGGTCCATGAGATTTCTGCTTAGTCCGTCTGCCAGTGTATTCAGTTTTTCTGGCAGGAACTGAGCTTGTAGTTGCACTTGGTAGCTCAAGGCCGTGTTCCAAAATGCCATGGCTAGTCTGCAGAGGGGGTAAGAATGTGTACCCCATAATCGTGGCGTTGTCCGTCTTTACCATTAGTTGTCCTGGATGAATGTAGTCCTTGAAAGCTGTCAGAGCATTCTGTAGAGCTAACATTTCTTTTTGATTGATATGTAGGTGCATTTGATTTGGGTTCCATTTGCCCTGAATGCACTTCCCTGCCAGGTGAGCCCCCCATGCATAGTCTGATGCGTCTGTAATTAGGATTTGGGTGGCAGGGGGTAGTGTGAATGGCAGTCCCTTGTTTTGGTGGCAGGCCTCTGCGCACCATAGGAACTCCAGGTGTGGGCAAGGTATGATAGGAATCATTGTCTCCAGGCTGTGACAATGCTGACTCCATAGACTTTTTAAGTACCACTGAAGTTTCCTCATATGCAGTCTTGCATATGGAATTAGAAGAATGCAAGAGGCCATGAACCCCAAGGTTTGCAGTATTTGTCTTGCAGATCGCAGGGTTTTTGTGGCCACTTGGTTGAAATAAGTTACCAAATGAATTTGCTTTTCTGGCGTAAGGAAAGCCATCTGGGCAGTTGTATTCAAGCTTGCACCCTGGAATGTAATCTGTTGAGAGGGTACCAGTTGTGATTTCTTTTCATCTATGGTGAACCCTAGACAAGTTAGAACCCTTTTTACAAACGCCAGGTGATTTAGAAGTATGGCCTGGTTTTCTGCCTGAATTAGACAATCGTCCAGGTATGGATATATTTGAATATTTCTTTGCCTGCAAAATGCAATTACTGGAGCCAGCACTTTGTGCATACCCTGGGCACAGTAGACATGCCAAAGGGCAGTGCAGAGAACTGATAATGCAAGAAGCCTGCTTTGAAGCGTAGGTATCTTCTGTAAGATTTCCTGATTGGGATATGCAGGTAAGCTTCTTTTAAATCTAGAGTTGCCAACCAGGCATCTTTGCCTACCATAGGAAGTAACTGGTGAAGAGTCAGAATCTTGAATTTTGGAATGTCGAGAAAGGTGTTTAGAATAGACAGGTCCAGAACTGGACGCCATGATTTGTCTTTTCTGGGTACCAGGAAAAGTCTGGAATAGAAACCTTGTCCCTTTTCCTCTTCTTGTACCGGTTGAATAGCCCCCATGTTTAAGAGGGAAAGTACTTGTTTCTGAGCCTCTGCCCACTGATTTGGGGGCAGGTCTGACCACTCGTTTGGTGTTGGCAACATGTGGAAATGAAATCTGTATCTCTGGGACACTATATTTAAAACCCATTTGTCCTGGGTTATGAGTTCCCAGTTTTGTGCATGAAGAGCAATCTTTCCCCCCAAAGGGGCGGCTAAAAGGTAAGTGCTTGGTAATTTTAAAGGAGAGTCATTGAGACTGTTTACCATAGGGGGGGCGTCTTATTTCCAGATTTGGAAGTGAAGGCCCCCCATTGCTTAGTTCTGAGAGTCCCTTGGGACTGAAACCTGGTGCTTTTGGTGTGTCTGGGTTTGGCTTGAGAGGATCTGGAAGGAGCTGGAAAGGACCAATTCTCAGTAGGCCAGTGCCTACTAAATCTTGGAGGATGCACTTGTAAGAACTTTTTTACAGCTTGCATAGATTTAGCTTTATCTTCCATCTTTTTTAGAACTTCTTCAGCCTTATTGCCAAACAGGCGGTCCTGATTTAAAGGAGCATCCAACAATTTTGCTTTAACATGATCAGGCAGAGATTGCTCCTTAAGCCAAGCATGCCTTCTAAGTACAGACTCAGTAACAGCAGCCCTGCAAGAGGCCTCTAAAGAATCAAAACCCCACTGCAAAGTATGTTTTCCAGCTTGTTCAGCAGAATGCAATAAATCCTGTAAATCTTTATTTTCCACACAGTCAGAAATCAACATAATTTTCTGTTTAAGCAGTCCAATAATATGCTGTTGATATTCTAACATACAAAATTGGCAGTTTAAAACCCTGATTGTCAAGGTTGCAGTAGTATAAACCTTTTTACCCCATCTATCCAGCGCCCTGGAGTCTCTATCAGAAGGGGTACGATTTTTAGCAGTAGAAGCCTTAATGCCCTTGGGCCCCTGAGAAATGGTTTCTGGATCTGCAACAGGATTTTTGAAAAGGAAGTTGTGGGACTCAGGAACCGTGTAGTGTCTGTCAGGTTTACTAGGAGCCGGAGGCAGGGAATCAGGGGCCATACTGGATTCCGCAAACACATCATCAACAATGTCTAGTACAGGAGGTACAGCCAAAGTCCTATGCTGAGGTAAAAGGAAGGAAATCCCTAAGCCTCTTTTTAGATTCAGAAAATTCTTGACTCTCCCAGTGGAAATGCTCCCTTAAGGTATGTAAAGTTTCCCCAAAAGAAAAGTCCTCAGGGGGGGAAGCAGAGAGAATGGAATCCTCTGCATCAGAATCCTCATAAGTAGGTATGGACAAATCCAGGTCATTGGAAGAATTAGAAGAAACAGAGTCCTGATCAGAAGATTCATAGTCAAACTCAGCCCTAGGCCTCTTAGAAGGGGGGTGGTTGACTACCCCTGATTACAGTAATAAGATCCTCAGCCAGTTTGATCACTTGTTTTTTAGCCATAGGGTCCTGAACATGTGGCATGAGTGTTGTTTTTTTTAGACACAGATCGAGATTTAGGCCTTAGTATAGAAGGTGGAGTCGGTTTAATATGCAAGTCTGTAGGCCTGAATACACCCTCAGAAGCCGGTGCCTGCACAGCGGCTCTGGACCCATCCAAGGTAGAGACATCCGCGGGTTCCATAGGTGAAACATTTTGCGGCATACCGGACTCTGAATGGGTCTCAGTAGAGGCCTGCAAGTCAGAAGTAGCGGGTATCGGGGGCTGTGAAAGCACCTCACTGAGTACTGGCGAACTGGCGACTGGCTTAGGAGAAGCGCCGTCGGCAGTTTTGGACCTCGATGGCCTGCCTGTCTTTTTCTTTGCGTTTTTTTTTTTCAGAATTCCGGTAGTCGGATGGCTAACCGACTTCATTTCTGGATAATTAAACCGAGAACCAAAATATTTCGAGGCAAAAATATACAGACGACGGATACTGCGCTGATTAAACAAAGCACAAAATCGACAGCAAGGTACGTCATGGTCAGGGCCTAGGCAAGGAATACAGTACAAATGTAAATCTTTATGAGGTATTTGCTTTCAACAAGTAATGCAATTATTCACTTTTACTAACATTGGTAAGGAGAAAGAAAAAGTTTCCCCAACGGGGTACTTAGCTTTAAGTTGAAGACTTCGGTTCTGAAACTCGAAAACAAAAATTTCAGGAGTCGGCCGACCAGCACTTGCGAACTGCTTCTGCTTCGGGCACCGCACAGCAAGAAAGACTGATGTAATGGCGTCGGCTGCATGTTTTATACCCCTGATGACCTGAAGTCATGGAAGAAGGGACAGCAACCGATGCAGGACCCAAGACTTTGTTAATCAGGCCAACTGAGGGCAACCTGCCAGCAGATTACCCAAATGTAATGACTGCAACAGTGAAACACGAAGAACATCACTGCTTGGTAACCAGCACACCAGAAGAGCATTCAGACCAACGTTCAACAATGGCATTCAGTCTGGCAGCAAATAAGTTCAGTGTGTGCGAGTCTGTACATCTTGCACAGGGAGCATATTTGTGACATACAATGCCTATAAAGGCTTTGGTACACTAGATGGACATTGGGCTATCCTTGGCAGGAGAGCCCTTAGGTAAAGAATACTGCAACAGTGATATAGAAGGACATCTTGCTGAGAGTTGGGAGAATGATGGAAGTAAGAGGCACTTTGGCCAGGCCATAACAAGGAAAGGGAAGGATCTTTTAGAAGTGTTACGACCTGTGGTAGACAGCATAGGCTTCATCCCTGCTAAAGAAAGGAGAAACACACTGGCAGTCCATCTGTGGACAAAGAGCTGTACTAATGGCAATGTACATCAAGCATGGGGCGGGACAAGGAAATCTAGACTTTGTAATAAGAAGCTGAAGGACCTGAGCCCCCAAGTGTTGCTTTTGCTGATTGTATAGAATTGTACTATCTTTGGCTGCAAAGTATACAGATAGTATGGTTTTAGTAATGACTATCTGGTGATAGCTATGTGTAAAGCTATCCCTTAGACTGTTGAAAAAATGTTTACTATGACCTCTGAATTATCTTGTCAGAATTCTACTAGAAAAGACAGAATTATATTCTTTATAGAATGTTGTGAATTGTTCTAATATATAGGTTCATAGGTTGGTACTAGGCTATCAGCCCTAGGGCCTATACAAGCCTAGCCATAACAATTCCCTGACTATTTCTTCCCACACTGTTTACTTCCCTGGACCCCTGTCTAACAGGGCGACTGACATGATCCCCAGGGTAAATTTCCTTTCTCCCATCCAATCGTCAAGGTTCCTTTTGAAGAGGGCCAAAGAGGCACTCTGCTTGACATGTATGGGCAATCTATTCCAGAGTCTGGGGAGTCTCTGGGTCAGGAACCTATACCTCCAGCATGTTTTGTTTATTGTGATGAGAAGGTTTAGATCCCTGGAGCATGTGGCTCTGAGGGATTGGGATTTCTTTAACTGTAGCATGTCTAACAGTTCTGGGTTTGACGTGGCCTTGTATGTTAAGCAGAGATCGCCTCTAAGTAGATGACATACGACAGAGTATAGCTGGAGTTTTTTATGGCGGTCAGCGTAGAGCATCTGCTTTATGCATGTGATTCTTTTAGTGAGGTATTTCTGCGGCCTTTCCAGTTGTTGCAGATGTCTTGAGAGGTACATACCAAACAGGGCGTTGTATTCTATAATGGGTCTAATGAGGGATGAGTACAGTGGGACAATGACCTCCTTTTTTCTGGATGAAAAGCCCTTAGTGATGAGGTGTGCCACATAGAAGGATTTCCTGACTGTTGTGGCGATGTGGTTATCAAAGGTGAGACCACTGTCCACCTGTGTCCCTAAGTCTCTTATCACACTTTCAGTGTTTAGTGTACTGCCACCTATATGGTAATTCACGGATACATGCTTTTTCCCAAAGGGGATAACTATACATTTCTTGGCAGTGAGCTTGAGCCCATAGCTCTGGCACCAAGCATATGTTTCTGTAAGGCCCTTTTGTAGAGTATCCACATCATTTGGGGATTCAATAATGGCTCCCAGTTTGCAGTCATCTGCAAACTTTGTTAGCCAGAGTCCCTTAGTGTTGGCCTGTACTTCAGAGAAGTAGATGCTAAACAAGAGCAGTCCCAGGACTGAACCCTGAGGTACTCCACTTGTCACTTGTCTGGAGCTGGATTTTGAGTCGACTACTTTTACAGTGTGGGTTCTATCAGTACGCCAGTTAGCAACCCATTGGGTGACGTAGGGATTAATGCCAAGCTTAGTAAGTTTATCTATGACTCCAGAGTGGGGGATGGTGTCAAAGGCCTTGGAAAGGTCTGGATAGACTGTGTGGACCACCTTACCCTTGTCCATGGCTCTGGAGACTGATTCGAAGAAGTCAATCAGGTTCAGGAGACAAGATCGGCCCTTCACGAACCCAAACTGGGTGGGGTCCAGTGTTTGAAGGTTGCCAATGTCTTTGTTTATAAGTTCCATGATAATACGCTCCATGGCCTTGCAGATAAGGCTTGTCAGACTGATGGGACGGTAGTTTCCGGGATCCAAGGTGGATCCCCCCTTGTGGAGTGGGATAACTGTAGCTCTGCGCCACTCAGTGAGCACGAAACCTGGGGTGAGGCTATGATTAAACATGACACTTAGGTGAGGTGCCAGTTCATATTGTAGTTCATGTAGTACACAGCCCTGGATGTCATCTGGTCCCATGGATGCTGTATTCTTAGCTTTTGAGAGTGCATTTTTTACCTGTGTGGCCGTTATTACTGGAATTTGGCAATCTTCCGGTATTGAGATGGGCCATTTAGGGGGTGAGAGGGGGATGAAGTTGGCACTGAATCGATCTGCCAGGATACTGGTAATATCCTTGGGATCAGTATATTTAATGCCATTCTGTTTTAGATCAGAGCAGATCTGAGCATTGCCATTTAGATTCTTGACATAGTTATAGAATGCCTTGTGGTTGTCTTTGGAATCTTTGGCAATTTTATTTTCGTAACTAGCTTTGGAGGATTTTATGAGGGATCTCAGTTTCTTACTGAGACTGGTAAGGGAGTTTTTTGCATCCTGGGATTTTCCTCTTTTCTGCAACAGTTTCTTCCTTTTGTTGTAAAGTTTGTTTATGGTTGGGGACCACCAGATTGGCTTCCTTTTTTTTGGATGAGAGCATCTTGGTTCTATTTAGGATGGCACGATTCATGCATGAGTGGATGTGCTTGTACAATGCCTTAGTGTAGGATTCAGCAGTTGAACTTTCAGTTCCCGTCTGCATGGGTGTCATGAAGTTTGTCACTTCTGACTTGAGTAGCATGAAGTTGGCTTTGGAGAAATTTTTTATGGAGGTTTCCTTACTGGGGGGTGGGGGTGGGATGTGGATGTTAAGGGTGATTAGCTTATGGTCAGACCTGAGTAACGAGGGGGTGACCATAGGCGTGGAGCAACGATTTCCCATGCTGGTAATGACCAGGTCTAGGATATTGGAGCCCCTGGTGGGACTATGGATTAGTTGATCCAGGGCGTTGGAATTTATGAATTCCAAGAACTGTTGGGCAAAGGTGTTGGCACAGGAGTAGTTTTCCCAGTTAATGGCAGGGTAGTTAAAATCACCCAGTATTAGGGTGTTTGGTTCTATCTTAATATTTTCCAGTATGTTTAGAAAGGTGTATAGTGAGAATCTTGGGGTATGGTGGGGGATCTGTAGCAAGCTACAATTTGGATTGCAGTCTTACCTAGTGTTAGCTGCACCTGAAGAATTTCAGACGCATTGTGTTGGGCAACTAGCCTAGTTGTGTGAATATCCTTGGTGAATATTGACACTTCTCCACCTTTAGTGTTTCGGTCCTGGTTTGGTGGCCGAAAAGTGTGGTAAGAGTTGTAGTCTGGTATTGCAGGGGTGCTCTCTGGAGCCTTGAACCAGGTCTCAATTACTGCACAGATATCGATGTTCTCCATTTTTAGGAGTGCCTCGAGAGAGAGTGTATTTTGAGGTTTAGACTGCTAGCATTGAGTAGCATTACCTTCAGATTTTGCATGCTTGTACCCGTTACGGTGGTGGTTTTGTCCTTTGAACTTTGCTTTAAAAAGGCACTATAGGGGTGGCAAGAGCCTTAGCCAGTAACCTGAATCCCAGGGGCGACAGGTGCAGACCATCTCTGGCAAAGCATCATGGTCTGTCAATCATGTCGTCCCAGGCAGACAGATACTGGATCCCCTTTGAATGACACCAGAAGCTTAGCCAATTGTTGAAGTCAATCATTTTGCCCTTATATTGTGGTATCATTCTGGGCAAAGGCAGGATGCTACTCAGGGTTAGGGTCATACCTGCCTGGGCCACATGATCCGAGAGCTCTTCCATGTCTCTTTTCATGTAGTCCAGGGAGGTACGTCTCAAGTCATTCACTCCAACATGGACAATGACAGAGTCATATCTGTACTTGTTGTGGAGTGACTTGAGTGCATGCGTTATGTGGCGGATACTGGCACCTGACAAGCAGATGACTGTAACTTTCTCCTTGTTCAACCTGGTGAGAGGGACATCGGTGTGCCAGACTATAGAGTCACCTATGACTAAAGTGTTAGGTACACTGTCTTGCCTTAGGGGCTGTTGCTGGGTGGCACACTAGTGTTGTGAACTATGTGACACTTTGACTGTGATTGGTGTTTGCGTTTCAGCTTCAGAGGTCCTTGTTGCTTGGGCAGGTTACAGTTAAGGGCCTCTGCATATGTGGATTTAGCGCTGCTATATTTGAGTGTTGGTGGTGTGGGTTTAGAAGGGTTATGTGTTGCTTGAGGTGTAGTGTGGGTGTTAACCTTCTCCTCTTGACTGTCTAGCACAATCTTTGGTGGAGAGAGCTTTGCTTCCATTTTGGCTATGTAAGTGCATCTCTCACAGGTTGTAGTGTTGGGTGGTAGGAGGAGAGGGTTGTCTGTGTACATGAGGCAATTGCTGCATTGCCCCAGTATGCCCAGATTCACCAGGTGGACAGGAGAAATCACCGGAAGCTGACCCTTGGACATGCCTGTTTTGGTGATTTTTTTTTTTTTTTTTGTAAAGTACAGGAGCTGTTTTCCCATACCTTAGCAAGGTACTTTGCAATTATAGGCTGTTTAGTGCCTACTATTAATTTCTCCTTATTAACAAGGAGAGTTCAGTGCTTGTATCAGTTTAAGGCTTCCTAGTGCTTTCCAGCAAATATTAGAAAAAGTGCTAGTCACAGGGATGCTTAAAGGTAAGATGAAAAATAAAATGGCACACTGCAGTGTGCACTGGAGAAGTTAGATGTGAAAGTAGGTAACTTAAGTTTTACCTGTTTAAAAAGTTAAGGTTTAGTGGAGAGTTACTATTTTTAAAACAGCAAGATGGGTTGAAAGGGGTGGTCACTTCTGTATTCTGGTACTATGGAATACAGTAGGATGGCCAATAAATTTAAATAGTTGAAGGGGAGGGATTTCAAAAATGATGATTTTGTGATTACTCACACAAGTCTGTGAAAGTAGAGAGGAAATGGGATATATGGTCAGATTAACATAAGAGGCAGGCAGCTAGAAAGACAGTGGTATTTAACAAGACAACTGTAACTGGGTGAGAAAAAATTCTGAAAATTCTGCCTGACTCAGAAGAGAGAGAACTGTGGTCTCTTTTGAAGTTTTAATATGCTGTTAAAGCAGAATGCAAGTAAAACACAAGGTAAAGAAAACAAATCTAATAGGACAATCTAAATTTATGTACACATGAAAAATGCATATTCTGTATAAATATGTAAATGTGCATCAGGTCTGCACACTCTGTTTTGTATATTTGAAAGTGTTATGTTTGATGCCCATTTCTCTGGTAATAGTTCCATATCTCTGTTGGAAATTGTGTGCTCTTGCACCCAGGTTGCAACTGTAAATGGTAATGGGCCACTCCACTTACCAGATTAACAAAGTATAATTAAATTAAAAAAAGTATTTCTCACAACAAAGCACATTATTTTTCATTCACTCGTAGACAAAACAATTGGCTCTTTCTTATGTGGTTAACATCTTTAGTTTTGTCCAAAAAGAAGTAAACCTGATAAGAGACGTCCAAGCAAAGAGCAAACAAGTCAATTGTTTTTAATATTGGGTAAAAAGGCAAGCAAATTTGCTGGCTGGTTTAAATTTACTTATGCAGCTACTTTAGACATAAAATATGGGTTAGTTCACAGTGACACTGTCTTTTGAAAAAGTAAAGAGGCGTAAAAGGTAAGGCCTGCAGCACTGAAACCCTTCTTGCTAAAGTGTCAGCTACCAAAAATGCATTTTTCCATATCAATAGCTTCAATTCTGCCATATAAGCTGATTTAAAGGGTGCTAAGGTTAATTTTTCCAGCAGGACATTAAGAATCCATGACAGAACCCATTCATTTAATGGGGATCCCAACTAGATGGCACTTCTCAGAAATGCTTTACAAATGTTCAAAGAAGCCAAGGTTGAATGCTTTAACACCTGCTGAGTATTAGAAATAACAAATGAACCTAGAGGGATGGACAACTTAATCCTGAAACTGAGGTTTCTGATAAATCTTATAACTTATAACAATCTTTTAACTTAGTTGAAACACGGCTCTCCAACAACCAGTTCATCCTTAACCCTAAAGAAACAAAGCTGTTACTCTTCCTACCTAAAAAGTTCAACAATATTAAACCCTCGTTCTCCATACAATCTCTTAATAACACTCCCATTCTGGTAGAATCCAGTACTATGCTCTTAGGCATAACCATCGAAGATCAGCTTAAATTTGACTTGCATGTTAATAACTGTATCAAAAAGACTCATTCAAAACTAGGGCTCCTTTACCGTAACAAATAATTCCTTACCTCTGACGCCAAGATTACTCTCTTTCTTACCTACCTTCTACCCAGTCTAATGTACAATTCTCAAATTCTCACAAATCTTAACTCAGCACTCCAGACCAAACTCGAAATTTACCTACAACAAGGTAGTTAGATTTGCGGCCCAACAAACCTATAAATTCCACCACTGTCTCTCTCTAAAACACCTAAACTGGCTTGAATTACCCCACCAGCTTCTTCTTTCTCAGGTCCAGATCATCCATTCTATCATATAGCAGCCTTCATACTGCCCAGCACTATCCCCTCTCATCTCCCATTATTCTCTCTCCAAACCTCTCCAAAGCTCTAACCAAGACCTACTACAAATCTACAAACCCAAGTCTAAATTTGGATGTAACATGTACAGCTATCACCCCACTATTGCCTGGAACAGGCTCCCACTAGAAATCAGAACCCTTACACATCCTAAACAATTTAAGACAGCCACCAAAGAGCACTTTAAAGTCACTGGTCCTGCCACTGCACTCTTCCTCCTTAAACATCCCCTACTTCTCATATCTTAAATCTACTTTCTGCCCTTAACTGACTCTTCTCACTAGCTCTCTCTAATCTTCCTTGACTACTCTTTCTACTGTCTTCTAAAATCTATTAAGCAAATTGCCTCAGACAAACATTCTATTGTAATTGTCTTGCCTTCATGCAACTACATCATGATAAAACTGGGTTTTTGTAATCACTTACCCCCAAAACTATACTCATCTTATTGACATATTTCTTTTTATACATCTTGAAATAGTTATGTTATACTCCTGATTATTGGCACTGTATAACATTGTAGTGCTACCTAATGCCTTGTAATAATCCTATAACACAGCTGTTTAATGCTAATTTATAATAAAAATTGTATAATATGTTGGAGCTTTTCTCCCCGGGCCTCCGCTGAAGAAGGGCTCTTCAGCTCAGTCGGACAATTCCGGTCAACAAATGTAAAATAAAAACAATAAATAAAAAATTCCAAAACTGCCAGAGCTGGAACACAATCCCTGAAAAGACACTTACAGAGAAAATATTGTTCCATTTACTTCTACATGTTGGTCTAGTTGAAGGTTTCTAGGCAAAAGTCAGGATTCTGACCACCCTTGGGATAGGAAAGATCACTGTCCATCAACGGAACTGGACAATGAATGGAGTTAAGTCCAGGTAAGGCTTTCCAGGCAGATAAGTTAGGAGTCACTTGAAAGATCTCAGCTGATGAGGTTTCTCCAATCACTAGGCCACAGCAGTAAGACCAGACATGTTATGGCCAAAACAGAAGTATGAAGGATAACAATGGCCTTACTCTACATGGCTTTCTTCAGAAATTTCTGAATAAAGGGAAACACCAGGGGGCATGAAGATGATCCACATGGGTTGCCCCAATGTCCAAAGATAGATTTCATCACTAGAAGATTTAGGGACCACTCACATGACATCAACAAGCACACCCAAGAGTATCTGTAAGTGAAATGTGCTTGCCTAGGTATGTAGGTTGCAATACAAAAGTAACAAGTCAACACTGACCATTCGTATTGCCTCAGGCTTCTCAGCACATAGGTTCTAAATTGGTCCCTTGCTCCTTGCTGACATACCATATAGTTGTCTTACTGTCTAAAGGGAAGACAATCACATTGTAGGGGCAGAGCCCCAAACAGCCTGTAATGTGAGGAGGACCACTCATTCAAGACATTTCTGGCAGGTTAACATCATCCTGTGACCAAGTATCTTAGCTCATCCTCCCTAAACAAAAAAAAAAATGCTCCCCAACCCACTGCAGACTCTTCTTTCATGACTGTTACATGCACAGTGAAGGCACTGCCTACAGCCAAACTAGAGAATTCTAGCTATTGTTTACACAGAAAGGAAAATATACAATGGACTTAAGGGACACAAGTAGAAGAAGGCTAACTCTGCAAGACAAGACTGAATAAATTACAACTTCTAAGGTTCAGTCCTTGCAAAACCTTCAACTGGGATATCACAGTGTTCCCCACACTTCTCAAGGCCTGCAACAGTTGGAGTAAAGGATCCTTTGCTTTTATCAGCAACTTCCCAGTAGGTACATCTAGGAGCCAGTTATGTATGAAAAGGAAAGGTTTTGTTCTTGACTGTCTGAGATGAGCTGCCACGGTGTCCGTGCACTTAGTAAACACCCTGGGAGTTGTGGTTTGAACAAATGGGTGGTACTCAAGACCCTCGAAAACCTCCAGAGTGAGATAGGCAAGTTCAAAGGTTCTGTGGCTGACTCTCAGAGAGATGGCTGTGAAACCCATGGTTCAGCTAACTATCTCTGTCATGAAGTACCATCTGTTTCGGAAGCCACCATAATTATGCAGTCAAGCTGATGGTCTTTTCTAAATAATAACTTCTTGGCACTTTGCTGGTTATAGAGAGAAAAAAAACACCAGCTGATGAATGGAGACTTAATACCAACAAACATGATTGCCTACATTCCTTCTCACTCTTCTAAAGCTTATCTTTCACTATGGAACCAAATAACTTGAAGCCCTCAAAAGCAATATAGATATATATATATATATATCTATCTATATAAAAAAAACAACTGCTACAGTTTATACCTGCCAGAAATTAGCGCTTCAGCCTGAGCTCTCCGATTTGTTTAAAATACAAAAAATAGGTTTGTCAAACCGCTAGAATGTAGCAAACATCAGCTAGGCACAGAAGTGCACAGGTTTCAGCAATACTTATTTAGACTAAAAAGACTGGTGATCAGCAACATTTCTGTTTGTCTTGCACTGCTTGCAGGTCTTTAGACTAAAGGATCAGTATGGTAAAGTGCCTTGAACTTACCGAGCAGTCTACTGTACTGGAAGCTACAAGCTACATCTTTGACACTCTCCATTAAGGATTACACCTACCACTACATACAGAGTCAACAGCAGAGTCATAATCCAAGACTCTCAGTCCTTGGGAGATTTGAGGATCATTTCCTGTCTCTCTGGTATAAATGTTACCACATTCAATTCTTGCCATGCTCTCTGCATGACAAGCACAACCATTTTGTCAGCAGGAAAATCATTCAAGAAGGCAGGGCAGATGGGAAAGCTTAATTTAGGATGTCACCAATAAGCACGTTGGATCAACACACTATGCCCCTTCTGTCTCATGAACTCAATGATCTCTATGAATTTGGAGTCTTCAAAAGGAGACACTGGAAATCCTCCCCACTGCTGATCTTGACATCTGGGGTAGGAGACTCCATAGTGGAGTCTGTATGCTTCCCTTTCAATGCTTCTTCCTTGGCCTGTTCAGCAGAACTGTCTAAGAAGGAGAATAAGAGCCAATGTCACACGTTCTACACCTGTTTTACTGTGACTTTCGGCTCCTTTACCCACATGGTGAGAAGATGGAAGATCTAATGGCCCAGACCATGGGTGTCCAGGGACTAGCCCAATGCTAGGACAAAATCTGGTTAGTCAACAAAATGTGTTGTGTCAAAGTATTTTCATCTGCACAGACAATGATGTTGAGATTTCTGGCACTGAGAGATCTAGTGGTGTCTAAGTTACTGGCACCCAGATGCTCAGAGTAGAGTCTCATACCCTGGTTCTCAGCAGAGAGGACAACAATGATGCCAAGGCAGTCAGATTAAGTTTTAGATACTGAATACCAAAGCTAGTCAAACTAAACAGCACCAATGGTGTCGGTGTCATGATGGGGGCCTACTTCTTGACACCTATAACCTCAGTCCTACAAACAAAAATTGAGTTGTTGACACCGAAGTAAGTGTCAATAACAGAGCCTAAGGCAGGAATATTAGCCTTGATTCTACCAATGCCAATCAAGATACCGTGGGGAGGCATCCAGATGGGAAGGAGGAAAAGAACCTTCTCTTGCCAACCTTGTAACCTCAGGTGAAAGAGAGGACACATAGCTCCATCTCTGTCTTTATCAAGGCACCCATATTTTTTTATTTTACTTTTAAGTCTATTAAGAAGGGTAGAGCACTGATCAAAATGACCAATTTCAGTCTCAGCCCTAGTAGGACAAAGAAAGTACAGTCGTATACACTTACCATAAACATAGATGTTCGAGTGTATTCAATGATGCAGTCATCACACTTGGGTTATCCTGCCAGGGGTAGCCCTCAGTCGGCCCAAATACCAGAGGCTTAGCATTTCTGTGTCAGTTGCTGTCGCTCCAGGACTGATGTCAGGTCATCAGTAGTATAAAATCAGGCAGCCGGCACCATTACATCAGTTTTTCTTGCCGCAAATGTCAGCAGCCTCCAAATAAGGAGCCAGGTTATGGTGGAAGAACACCACCAGTAGAAAGTAAATACCAAAAATCCCTGTAAGGAGTGAGGAAGAGAGAGAGAGAGAGAGACAAGGGGGATGGAGGTTGGGAAACCAAAACTGGAACAGTGAATACACTTGAACATCTACATTTATGGTAAGTGTACATAACTGTACTATGTTTTTTGTGTTTCACTGTTGCAGTCATCACACTTGGGTTGATTCCCAAAGCTGAAGAAAAGGGTGAAGGCAGTCAAGAAGACTGGGGGCTGGCTAGGGTGCCCTGCAAGACTGCGGTTGCAAAGCCGGCCCTGGATTTGGAGAAGATAGGCAGGTGGTAATGCTTGGTGAAGGTATGAACAGAACTCCATGTTGCAGCCTCCAGGAGGTCCCTGATAGGGACCCCTCTGAGAAAAGCTGCAGAGGTGCAGGTTGCCCTGGTGGAATGCGTCCTGACCCCCTTAGGGGGAAGTTTCCCATGGTATTTGTAGCAGAACTGGATAGAGTGTGCTATCCATTTGGAGACTGTTTGGATATGGCCTTGCCCTCTGCCCCTGCTACAAAACTGACTAACAATTGGTCAGTTTTCCTAAAAGATTTAGTCCTATCCAGGTAGAATCTGAGCCGTCTGTGCACATCTACAGAATGCAGAATCTTTTCCCCCTTGTTTTGTGGGTTAGGGAAAAAGATGGGTAAATGAACTGATTGGTTGAAAGCCACACTGGACACCACTTTAGGCATGAAAGTTGGTTAGTCCTGAGGGAGACCGTCACCATGAAAAATGATGAAGGGCTCTATAGCCATGAGTGCTTGTAGCTCTGAAACTCTTCTAGCTGAAGTGATGGCCAGAAGCAAGGCTGTTTTCCAAGAGAGGAATTTTAACTCTGCTGAAGCTGCAGGCTCAAAGGGGTGTAGTGTGAGCTTTTCCAACACAAAGTTAAGGTCAAAGCAGGGGTAGGAGCTCTTCTAGGTGGTCTTAAATTGTTAGCCCCTCTTAGGAACTGTTTGATGAGATGGTGAGAAAAGAGAGGTGGCTCTGTGCTGTAATGAGCAGAGATGGCAGTGGCATGAATTTTAATAGAAGAAAAGGATAGGCCCCTGTGTAGTAGGTCTGCTAGGTAATCCAGGATGAGAGGTAGGGAGGGCTGTGCTGTGTCACCTCCTTTAGCCTGGATCCAGGTGCAATACCTTTTCCACTTGTCAGCATAGGATTTTCTAGTGCTGGGGCATCTGGCCTCATGTATAACATCCAGGACTTGCTTGCTTAGGCTGGCAACTGGAGGAGAGGTCAGAGGATAAGCCAGGCTGCCAGGTTCAACGTCAGCAATTGTGGATGCATTAATTCTCCATTCTGCTGGGTCAGGAGAGCTGGGATGTGGGATAGGTGCCATGATGGCAGGGGTGACAGGCTGTGCAGCAGTGGATACCAGTGCTGGTGTGGCCAGTCTGGGGCAATCCAGATTGCTCTTGGTTTTTCCTCCCTTATTTTGAGTAGTACCCTTGAAAGTAGAGGTAGAGGGGAAATGCATAGATTGAGAGGTTTACCCATTGGAAGGATAGGGCATCCACTTTCCAGGCCTTGCTGTGAGGTTCCCTGGTGCAGAATTTGCTGAGCTGGTGATTGCTGTGGGAGGCAAAGAGGTCCACCTTCGGGGTACCCCATTTCTGGGTTACTAGGTTGAAGGTGCTGTGGTCTAGCTGCCACTCGTGTGGGTCTAGGCCGGGGGTTTCTGCTTAAGTTGTCTGCCAACAAGGTTTTGGGAGCCTGGCAGGAATTGTGATTGCAGGTGAATTTGCATGACTGAAGCCATGTGCCAAAGGGTCATGGTGAGCCTGCAGAGGGGATAAGAGTGAGTTCCTCCCTGCTTGTTGATGTACCACATTACTGTGGTGTTGTCTGTTTTGATCAGTAGAGGCCCCGTGGAGAGTATGGGTCTGAAAACTGGCAGAGCTTGCTGAACAGCTAGCATCTCTTTTTGGTTGATGTGCAAATGTATTTGATTTGGGCTCCAATGGACCTGAATGCACCTGACATCCAGGTGTGCACCACAGGCATAATCTGATGAATCTGTGACTAGGGTCTGGGTGGCATGGGGTTGTGAGAAGGGAATACCCTTGTTCTGGTTGCATGCTGCTGCCCACCAAAGAACATCTTTCCTTAGACATGGTATCATAGGTATGACAGTTTCCAGGTCCTGAGAGTACTGACACCAAAGGCTTTTTAGGTACCACTGAAGTTTACTCGTATGCAGTCTGGCATATGGAATGAGTAGAATGCAGGATGCCATGAACCGTACAGCTTGCAGGATTTTCCTTGTGGATAACTGAGTTCTGGTGGCTAGTTGAGAGAAGTAGCCTGTCAGATAGGCTTGTTTTTCTGGAGTAAGGAATGCCATCTGGGATGCTGTGTCCAGGCTTGCTCCCAGGAATACAATTTTTTGAGTGGGTACTAGTTTGGATTTCTTTTCATTTAGAGTATACCCCAGGGAGGCCAGTAGGTCCTTTACAAAGGTCAGGTGCTGTAACAGCTTTTCCTGACTGTCTGCTTGAATCAGGCAGTCGTCTAAGTAGGGGTAAATTTGAATATTCCTTTGTCTGCAAAAAGCAATGGCTAGAGCCAGGCATTTTGTGAAAACTCTGGGAGCAGTGGATATGCCAAAGGGAAGCACAGATGACTGAAAGTGCATAGATCCTGCCCTGAAACGTAGATATTTCCTGCAGGAATCCCTGATTGGGATGTGTAGATAGGCCTCTTTAGGTCTAGGGTGGCTAACCAAACATCCTGGGAGAGCACAGGAAGAAGCTGCTGGAGGTGAGCATTTTGAATTGTGGTATCACCAGGAAGGTGTTTAGAAATAATAGAGCAAGGATTGGGCACCAAGTGCCCTCTTTTTTGGGTACCAGGAAAAGCCTGGAATAGAAACCTTGGCCTATCTGGTCTGCAGGAACAGGCTGCATTGCCCTCATGGAGATCAGGGAATGGAATTGGTTTTGGGCCTCTGCCCACTGGTTTGGAGGAAGATCTGGGAACCCTTTTGGGGTTGGCAGAGTATGGAAATAAAATCTGTATCCCTGGGACACTATGTTGAGAACCCATTGGTTGTTGGTGATAGAGGCCCAGTTTTTGGCATGAGAGGAGAGTTTTCCTCTTAGGGGCACAAGCAGGTGGGCAGAGATAAGGGGTGGAGGTGCAAAGTCATTGTGAGTTCTTTCCATAAGGGGGTGGCTTAGCACTCCCTGTTTTTAACGTGGAGGAACTCCGTTGCTTAGATCTCTACATTCCCTGGAATCGCTGTCTGGGGGGGGGGGGTCTGCTTCCCCTAGGTCTTGTCTGAGCTGGTCTTGTGGGAGCCGGAAAGGAGCAGTGCTTGGAGGGGCAATGCCTACTGAACCTCGGAGGCTGGACCTGTAAAAAGTCTTTAACTGTCTGCATAGATTTAGCTTTTTTTTCCTTCTTTTTTAAGACCTCTTCTGCCTTGGTGCCAAACAAACTGTCTTTGTTCAATGGTGCGTCCAATAGTTTTGATTTGACATGGTCTGGTAAGGTCTGTTCCTTAAGCCAAGCATGCCAAGTACAGAACCTGTGACTGCTGCCCTGCAGGATGCTTCTAGGGCGTCAAAGCCACATTGCATGGTGTGTTTAGTAACTTGGCTTGCAGAATGCATAAACTCCTCTAATTCATTATTTTCTGCACAAGCCGGAAAGGTACATATTTTTTGTTTAAGGAGTTCCATAGTATGTTGCTGGTATTTCAGCATGTGGAACTGACAATTTAGTACTCTAATGGCAAGAGTTACAGAGGTGTATACTTTTTTACCCCATCTGTCTAAAGCGCTGGAATCCCTGTCTGAGGGGGTGGGATTCTTAGCTGTGGTTGTTTTTATTCCTTTAGGTCCTTGGGAGATGACCTCTGGGTCAGCAGTAGGATTTCTGAACATAAATTTGTGTGAGTCAGGGACTCTGTAATACCTGTCAGGCTTCCTGGTAGCAGGTGGAAGGGTGTCAGGAGTTAAACTAGATTCCATAAAGACATCATCCACAACATCCAGGACAGGAGAAATGGCTAAAGGTCTGTGCTGTGGTAAATCTAAGAATTTCCTGAGTCCCTTTTTGGACTGAGGATAGTCCTGACACTCCCATTGGAAATGCTCCCTTAAAGTATGTAAGGTTTCACCAAATGAAAAATCCTCTGGAGGAGAGGCAGAAGGAATGGATTCCTCTGCATCTGAATCCTCATAAGCAGATAAGGGTTGCATGTCTTCATCTTCAGAAACCTCAGTATCATCGGACTCCTGGTCAGATAAAACTGTTGGGGACAAGTCTCTCTTTCTTTTGGAAGGGGTAGGCTGGCTTCCTCTAATAAGCATGATAAGGTCTTCCACCATTTTAAGCATTTGAGACTGAAGCATGGAAGCAGATGCTTGAGCTTGGGTCATCGTTTTTTTAGGCGTAGTTCATACCCTGGCCCTTAGAAACGTGGTAGTTTTAGAAAGAACTGAAGATGTGAAAGAAGTCGTCGGTTTGTGTTGAGTATCGGTAGTGCAAAGAACTTCCTTGGAAGCCGGTGCCTGCTCAGTGGCTCTGGACCCATCCAAGGTAGAGGCATCCACAGGATCCTTAGTCAAAGAAGAGTCTTGCGGCATACCAAACTCCAAACGGGTCTCAGTAGCGGCCTGCAAATCCACAGAAGCAGGCATCAGGGTCTGCGAAAGCGCCTCACTGAGGACCGGCGAACTGGCGACTAGCTTAACGGAAGTGTCGTCGGCAATTTTGGACCTGTGCAGTCTGTCTGTCATTATCCCACGTTTTTTCGGAAGATCGGTAGTTGGATGGCTTACCAAAGCCATTTCGGAATACGGAGATCAAGAGCGAAAATATTTAGCTAAAATAAGGGCCCGACGATGTATAGTTCTGGCATTGAACAAAGCACAAAACCAACAGCGAGGGACGTCGTCGTCTGGGCCTAAACAGGTGATGCAGTAAGAATGGAAATCTCGGTGTGGTATTTGCTTTCCACAGGCAAGACAATTGTTAACTTTTTCTGACATTGGTTAGAGCAAGAAAAAAGGATCCCCAACAGGGTACTTAGCTTTAGAAGACTTCAATTCTAAACGAAAACTCAGGTAGCGACCGACCGGCACCCGTGCGAACTGCTTCTGCTTTGGGCTCCTTGGCAAGAAAGACTGATGTAATAGTGTCGGCTGCCTGATTTTATACCACTGACGACCTGACGTCAGTCCTCGAGTGACAACAACCGACGCAGAAATACTAAGCCTCTGGTATTCGGGCCAACTGAGGGCTACCCCTGGCAGGATAACCCAAGTGTGATGACTGCAACAGTGAAACACGAAGAACATATGTACATTTCAGCAAAAAAACGACAATACTGTAAAGGGAATCCATGGCAATTTACACACAGTTATTAACAAAACAAGACTAAAGCAGTATAAACATCAGTACTATGCAATATTTACAATATGAAGAAAAAAAAAGATGATATGAAATTCAAAGTATAAGAGCATTAGAAATGCACAAATTCATCAGAAGTTTAGAAGTATGAATGACAGATAAGGTGAAGTGCTGGGGAACTGTAAAGGAGATTTGAGTATAGTTTAGTGTGGACAGTGAAAGAAAGGAAAAAAAGAAATTAGACAAGACAATGTGGCTAGAAGAGAGGTATTGGCATCTGGCATCTTCCTGGAGATGGGGCCTTTTGCTGGCTTTCTGAATATTACATAGGCTGAAGTGTCTGATTCGGGATGGGATAGAGTCTTATAGTCTAGAGACAATTATAAAGAAGCAATTATCTGTGCAGTGTAGTTTTGTTGTGGGAGTTGTAATGTAAGTAGAATGTGGTTCTGGCTTCTGAAGCTAATGGAGAGTGTTTATCTGATTAGTTTGGCTAGTAAGAGAGAAAATGTTTACTTAGTTGGCAGTCTGAATAGTTGCGATCCTAGCAGACGTTCAACTTTCTATTTTACAGGGAGCCAGTTTACCCATTCCAGTGTTTTGCAGTAGTGTTCATGTTTTGGAGAGAGCATAATGAATCTATATATTTTATCAATGAGCGTTTGCTACAAACAGTTCTGTTCACTACAGTCAGTGACTAATAAAAGAACAAACAAAACATACTGGTTTGTGTGTGCCTTTTTTGGAAGTCAAGCCCACGTATAGAAGTGGCTGCTCTGTTTCTGAATTATATTATAACAAACAATAATGACTTGGTTTTAAGAAGCTGCAACATTTACAAGACAAATTACTCTTGCTGGTATGTTAAAAACTCAAAATACTGCAAGCAAAACTTCATATTCTCGAAATGGAAACTCACAGGTTGGTTAATAAATCCGACCTGGAAAAAGTGCAAGGAGACTGAAATTATTCTGCGTTTGACTCTACAGCAATATTCCAAGAAAGCTGTGAATCATGCGATTACAATAGAAAGAAAAAGAAAGTCATAAGTTAAATTACAAAATAAAATCTAAGGGGAATTTAGAAACTAGTCACAGCATTTATTGGGCTTATGTTTAGTGTTCCTAACTCAACTTTAATGGTCTGCTGTTTCCTACATAGGTTTTAAACTCCTGGCTTGAGTGTGAGTCATTTCTTTAAGTGTGTTTTCCATATTCTCATATTCAGCAGCTGCTCTGTCACACACGCATTACTGTTCTATCTTGAAACTGTTTATTGACTAATGTTTTGAACAGTTCCTAAAGTTTATACTGCTCTTCTATCAGGTCTACGTCACGTTGTCGTAAGCTGACAATATCAAGTCTGATATTGTCGTCACGACAATATCGAAAGTGAAGAACATTGTGCAAGTAAACAGAAATCTCCGTAAGGGGAGATTTCCATTTACCTCAATGTAGTGCAGTCTCAGAGTTGGTATACTTAAGTAGGGGGGGTGTGGGGGTCGCAGCCACCCCACATGAGGGGTTGCAGGGGGCTTGCCCCCCTGCCTACGCCAGTTAGTTTTTTTGATGTTTTAATTTTTTTTTTTTTACGTTACTTGATGTTTTACTTAATCGATCAATAAAGTTCGACCTTTATTGATTTGATTAAGTAAACTTTCGATAACGTGATACAGATGCCTTCTATCATGTTTACGGCACCAGTACAACAGCCAAGATAGAGTGCACATTTCCACATGAAGCAACAATGTGGATTTCTCGACCTTATATGACAGACACCTAACCTCTTAATTAAAAGCTAGCTGCATGTATTTTACTTTCCTTGTAAGGTTGCACCTCACAGCAGTAGCTATAGTCATTGCACGGCATTGTTACTGTTCTTGCTGTGGTTGGGACTGTTCTATATTTGATAGCAACAATATTTAAAGTGGATTTTGCTTTTAATCTGTACTGCCTTAGATGAATACTGTGCCTTGTCTACTTACTCCAGCTAACCCTTCTCCACTCCTGCTATTCCCCCAACCCTTCCTACTAATCTCTATCTCCATCTAGTTTCCGACTAACCCCCCCTTCTTCCAGCCTGTCCTCCTGACTTACCTTAACCTCGTCCATTTCTGACTCTCCCCCTTTCTCCTCCTCTGCATCTTTATCCCTCACATACTTGCATTTGCCTGTCTTTCCTCTCTCTTTTCTAGGTTGGAAGCCTGTCCTGCTCACTATTGGCAAAGCAAGTTATCACCCCCATCTCCCACTGGAAAAGAAGTCCTGCTTGAAAAGTTACAAGACTTAACTCTACACTTTTCCACTTCAGTGGAGTATGTGCAGTAGATAAATATTTCCAACTGTATTTATCTTAGGTGTTTGTAAGGCCACCTGCACACCCCTGAACCAGACCTCTGCCTCCCCCATCCCAGACACTCCTGTAACCTAACAAGCATCCCTCACAGTTTTCACCACTTACTTATCCTCCTCACTGACCTTACTATCCAACTCTCTACTTATTATTTAACTGCTTTTCCCTTGCTATCCCCTCTATCTTCATCCCCAACCCTCCTAGCTCCCAGTCAGCCTCCTCTGTCCTACACACCTAGTCTCATCCTGTAAACCAGCCCTGCTGTACTCTGCTAGCCTGCTCTCTCACGGAGCCCCCACACTCTCCTCTTTAGAACGTTACGATAGCTTACCCAGCTCTTTCTGCTGCAGCACACATTGTTTTTCTAATTTCTGGCTACCTGCTGTATCTGGGCCTAACCCGCTCCATTTGCTCCCCTACCCCATTCCCACCCACCCTCACATCAATTTCCTTTATAGCTAAACACCACACCCACTCTTCCTCCCACTCTCACTTCCTGCTCTATTTCTCCAATCAAAACACATTCCTCCCACCAAAACCCTCCCCATCCTACATACTACCACCCCACTTCCTGCTGTTTATCCAATCAAACACACTCCTCCCACCTAGCACCACCCCACCCCTCCTACACTTACCTCTCTTTATAACCCTAATCTATCATTTCCCCTCCTTCCTCCTCCCCAAATTCTCACACTTACTTTATCACTTACAGTTGTATTCCATCCAGCCCCACATTCTCTCTCAAGCTCGCACTCCCCTCTTCACTCCATCTCTGTAATCTTATCACCTCTACTCACAACTCACTACTCTCCACATTATCATGACCTCTTCAGCCCTCTCTCCCTCTCTCCTACCCATATTATCCCTCCTTCTACTGCTCACCTCTCATCTTACTTCTTTCCACACTCATCTCACCCTCCGCCCTATTTCCCCAACTTCCTCTTACTACAGTACTCACTCCAACACACACCACTCCTTTACTATATCATCCTCACTCTTTTCCTTATCTGAATTTCACTTACCCAAAATTAAACTACCTCCCACAACTCCCACACTTAACCATGTAAAACTGAAATTAATCAACCCATACTCACTTACATCCTCTCTCTCTCATTCATTCAACACCCTCCTACTCTCTGGTGACATTCACCCCAACCCAGGCCCACAAGCTAAGCATACTGCTCCTTCCAATACCACACAAGCTCCCCCAAACACTGACAAGTATCCTCCTAAGCATCTCTCTTTTTTTCTCCATCAACATCCACAGTATCCTTAACAAAATTACATAATTTCACTCATTGATAACTCAGTACTCTCCCAACATATTCACTCTCTCAGAGACCTGGCTTAAACCACACAACTCTGACAAAGAACCCCCCCAGGATACAACATTCTCTGCCTAGACAGAACCCATAAGAAAGGAGGTGGTGTTGCTATTCTGTATTCCAACCACCGAACCCCTCTCACCTAACCCACCTCCTCCTTCTTCCCTGCTGAGCTTCGAACAGCCAACTTTAAACCCAATCCCCACAAGACCATAACAGTTGCTGCTATCTACATAACACCTGGTGACAACATACCCTTATTAGAATAGATTCTAAACTGGTTATCTGACCACATCCCCAATGAAACCATTATACTGGATGATGTTAATATCAATTGGCTTACCGTTACCAGTAACTCACCTTCCACCAGCATAAGGGGTGGCTTAATGGTTAAGGTGTTTGCCTTACAAACACAAGGTACAGGGTTTGAATCTCACAGGGGAAAACTGGCTAGGCTTAAAATGGCTCACAAGGGCAGTTAGCCTAGTACTAACCTATGAACTTATATGGTTTCACACAGCTCATCTCCTCTCCCACATTCCTTAACAAATCCACCAACTCTAGCTCTATCACTGACTGGATCCTCGTTACCAATCCCAACCTCTACCCTCACACTGAAACACTACCTGACTCCATCAGTGATCACTGCCCCATACCCTCTGAATCTCCCCCCACATCCCCAAACCCCACAAATACTAAGAATCCCGAAAATTATCCACTTTTAACCGCGACACATTGTCACATCCTCTCTCAAATAAACTGGACCTCCCTTTTTACATTACCCCTTGATGATGCTATCTCATTCTTTAACTCCACTTTTCTCAACATACTCAACTCCCTTGCACCTCCACATACTGTCAGAGTTAAATCCCACAACTCCCACTGGCTAACACATACAACTTGTACTCTCATGCAAAAAAGAGACTCCGCGTGGAAACTCTGGTCCAAAACTAAATCTCCATGCCATTTCTAAACCTACAGGGAACTCAGAAATCTCACCAAAAACAAATTAATCAAGATGAAAAGAATTTCTATCTCCAGCCTCAGTCCTCACAATCCAGTAACCCTAAAAAATTCTGGAGCACTATCAATCAAATTCTCCACCCAGGTAATCCATCAACACCCAACCCTTGCCCCAATAACTCACCCCTCAAAACCGCCTCCTCCTGTAACTCCTACTTTATCAACACAATAAGTCAACTAATGAAAACATCTCCCCTACCCCACCCCTCACACACTACAACAGCACCTCAGGATAACTTCTTCCTCTCCCTAAAAACAGTCCCTACTAGCTACATTAAAAAACTTCTCCTCAGGCTCAAACCCTGCACCTCATCAGCAGACAACCTACCATCTCTTCCAAAAACACACTGCACCATCCATAGCATACCCAGTTTCCATCCTAATTAACAGTTCTATCAACAGAATCAACTGTTCCAACTCTTTGGAAAAATTTCTTTACAATTCCTATGCACAAAGGTGTCAATTCCTTAGAACTCTCAAACTTCTGACCAATTGCTATACTTTCTCCCCTCTCCAAAGTCCTAGAACACTGTGTACACAAACAAATCACGGGCCACCTCCTATATCACAACCTGATCACCCCAGAGACAACAACAAATACATTTCTTGTTTATTCTTAGATCTGTCCAAAGACTTTGACACAGTCTCTCATCCAATCCTTCTCTCAAAACTTTCTCAACTTAACCTTTCCCCAACAACTATTTCTTGGTTTAGCAGCTACCTCTCAGACCTGCACCAATCTGTCAAATGGCTCTCTGCTCTCTCTCCTTTTTTCCCTATTAACACAGGTGTCCCACAAGGCTCCATCCTTGGACCCCTCCTTTTTAACATCTTTACCAATGAACGTCACAACTCCTGTCCCCAGTCATCCCTCATACAGTATGCGGACAACTCTACCATATCTATAGCTGATAATTCAAATGAACTACAAACCCTCACACAAACACCTTTTAACCACACCGAAACTTGGCTAACTCAACACCTTGTCATACTTAACCCCCCCAAAAAACAAAACTGCTACTCTTTCTCCCAAAATCCCACCTCTCTCTTAAATCCTCCTTCACTATCTCTTCACTCAAAAACACTATAAAAGCTCCAGAAACTCATACCAAGCTCCTCGGAGTAATCATAGACGATCAACTGAAATATGACCTTCACATTCATTACAGTATAAAGAAAACCCATCAAAAGCTTGGTCTTCTTTATAGAAATAAAAAATTTCTCACTCCTGAAACTAGAATAACCCTAGCCAATGTCTACCTCCTCCCCAACATCTTCTATAGTGCACAAATCTTTACTAACCTTCAGTCTACACTTCTCTCCAGACTTGAATCTACCTACAACAAAGTGGCTAGATTCGCTGCAACCTTACCACCCAAATCCCACCACTATCTGGCCCTCAAGTCACTACACTGGCTTGAGTTTCCAAACCACCTAAATTTACCAAACTTCTCATTATCCACTCTATTCTCAACAAACCATCCTCCTGTCCTAGTCTCACTTCACTAGTCTCCCTCTATACTCTGACTCGATCATTAAGGAGCTCAGACAACATCTGCTACAAATTTACAAACCTAACAAATGTGCAGGACAGAACTTATGCAGATACTCTCCAGCCATCCTCTGGAACAAGCTTCCCTTGACTCTAAGAAGCCTACCCTAGAACCACACTTTCAAAATCACTCTTAAACACTACCTTACCCTCCTCACTACTTGCCCCAGCAACCTCCCCCTTTAACCTATTACTCATCTTGGTCTCTTCACACCTCTATCAACTTCCCTTCATCAGCCTACTATCCATCTCATCCTCCCTCCCTATCACCTATCAACCTCCCCCTTCCCCACACACCTTCCTGCCACCCCTTACCTTTTACCTCAAGACCTGCTCTCTCCTTCTTAACTCGACAATATGTATAAAACCTTTCCCAACTCCTCGCAGACCACCTATTTCATATTAGGACCCTCACAATTGCTAATCCACAAATCATCTCAACTCATTATCACCTCTCTTCACTAACTCTGCAAACTCCCCCCCAAATCCCACTGCCCCCCCACTTATCCTACTTACATCACCCTCAACTACCCTCCACCTGCTCTAACTCCTTTACAACTTTAAAGCTGCCATCTACTTGTATCTGTGTTAAAACTCTCACTTGCCTCCCTGTTTATATACAATTAACAATCATTACTCTATTTGTGTATTTAGCAAAAATTGTGTTGTACTATTTTTGCATTCTTCTATTGAGTATTGTGTAAATAACAACATTTTTGTATTATTCTACTGTATAATGGAGCTTTTCTCCCCGGACCCCCGCTGAAAAAGGTCTCAGCCCCAGTCGGACTATCCCGGTCAACAAATGTCAAATAAATACATAAATAAATAAATTTCACTTTGGAATAAATAAAAGTAATAGTGGAAATCAATCACTAAAACATAACCAAGATTCAAGAAGAGGCAGAGTAACAGAATTAGAAAGATGGGTTATTCTAATCTAATATCAGCTATGGGCGATCAGAGGATGTTTGATGCATAAGCTTAACAAGAATGTACACATAAAAAGAGTACAACCAAAAGGGTAGCAGACATTGCACAAGATGTTTCAAAAGAACCAGAGAAAACCTAATAATCATGAAGAAGGGAGTGAGCCAGCAGTAAAATAATACATAGTAAAACTAGGTACAATAAAGTACTGAAAATGTTAATGACAATATTGCCATAAAGAAAGTGAGTATACAGATCCATCTACAAAGTGAAACAGAAGTACTAAAAATTGAAATGAACAGATTTCATATAAAACAGGTACAATGTGACACATGCTCAGGGTAATGCTCTACTATGTAGGGACTGTATCCATAAACATATAAGAAAAAGCAAGGTTTCCTAAACATTCACTACTTGTGAAGAAGCTATTGCTTACTTTACCCTAGAAAAAGGCACAGCAATCCTTAACTGCTTAAGCAAAGAAACAATAAGCTTCAGTTAACCATTTATGTAGGTGCAGATGAGTTTTCTCACAAGACAGAAGTAAAGGAAAGCTTACTTGAATACTGACTTGACCAATGTAATGTGCAGATCTAGTCCCTTTTAAAAGTAATTACGTCTTCAAAAATTGAGAAAATATGTTCCAAAGTTAATGTAGTAGTTGGGCCTTACTCGTAGGTTCATAGGTAGGTACTAGGCTATCTGCCCAAAGGCATTTATAAGCCTAGCCAGAATGTGTTGGCTTTCGCCGCCCCCCTTAGATTAGTTCCCTGTGCCTCTGTCCAGCAGAGCCACTGAAGTGATCCCCGGGGTAAACTTTCCTTTTCCCATCCACTCGTCAAGGTTTCTCTTGAAGAGTGCTAGCAAGGAGCTCTGCCGAATGTAGATTGGAATCTTGTTCCAAAGCATGGGAAGTCTCTGGGACAGGAATCTATCCCTCCAGCACTTCCTATTTATTGCTGTGGTGAGGCTTAGATCCCTAGAGCGTGTGGCTCGAGAGGATAAGGTTTTCTTTAGCTAGAGCATGTCCATCAATTCTGGGTTGGACATGGCCTTGTATGTCAGGCAGAGATCACCTCTCAGCAGGCGGTATGCAACCGAGTACAGCTGGAGTTTCTTCAGTCGAGTTGCATAGGGCATCTGTTTGAGGCCAGTGATCCTCTTGGTGAGGTACTTCTGTGGTCTTTCCAACTGTTGCAGGTGTCTTGTAAGCTACATCCCAAATGGGGCGTTGTACTCTATGATGGGTCTGATGAGTGATGAATAGAGGGGCACAATGACCTCTTTTGATCTGGATACAAACCCTTTTGTGATTAGGTGGGCTACATAGAATGATTTTCTAACCACTTTGGCAATGTGATTATCAAAGGAGAGATTACTATCTATTCGGTCCCCAGATCCCTTATCATGTTTTCTGTATTTAGGGGACTACCACCTATGTGGAAGTTTCTGGGTACTTTGTTATTTCCAAAGGGAATAACTACACACTTTTTGGCATTTAGCTTGAGGCCATGATTTTGACACCAGGTATCCGTCTCAGTGAGACCCTTTTGGAGGATGTCTGTGTCAGCCGGTGAGTCAGTTAAAGCTCCTAGTCTGCGAACTTGGTCAGCCATAGTCCCCCTGTGCTTGTCTGTACCTCTGAGAAGTATATGCAGAACAGGAGGGGTCCTAGGACTGAGCCCTGGGGAATGCCACTTGTAACCGGTTTAGAGTCGGACTTAGCTGCCGCAACTCTCACCATGTGGGTTCTGTCCGTGAGCCACCTGGCAACCCATCTTGTGACATAGGGGTTTATGTTCAGGCTGGTGAGCTTGTCTATAATACCAGAATGGGGAATAGTGTTGAAGGCCTTTGTGAGGTCTAGGTAGGCTGTGTGTACCACCTTTCCCTCGTCTATTGCCTTGGTAACTGTCTCAAAGAAGTCCACCAGGTTTAGGAGGCATGATCTGCCCTTAACAAAGCCAAACTGGGTAGTGTCCAGTATTTGGAGGTTCCCAATGTCTCTGTTAATGAGCTCCATGATGATGCGCTCCATAGCCTTGCAGACCAAGCTAGTCAGGCTTATAGGGTGATAGTTCCCCGGGCCTGTTGTGGCTCTACCTTTGTGGAGTGGAATAACCGTTGCTGTGCACCACTCTACGGGTACATAGCCTGTGGAGAGGCTGAGTTTGAACAGTGTGTTTAGGTGAGGGGGTTAGTTTGTCTTTGAGCTTGTATAGGACGCAGCCTGGGACACCGTCCAGTCCCATCGATGCTGTGTTTTTGGCTATGGAGAGGGCTACTTTAACCTGAGTGTCTGTGATTTCAGGAGCTCTACATTCTTCTGGTATGGTTATGGGCCCTTTTGGGAGTGGGGGGGTGAAGTATGCACTAGACCTGTCTGCCAGGATGCTGGCAATATCGGTTGGTTCAGTGCATTCTGTGCCATTTTGCACTAACTCCGAGCAGATCTGAGCATTGCCACTTAGATTCTTGACATAGCTAAAGAATACCTTGTGGTTATCTTTGGAGTCCTTGGCAAGTTTTCTTTCAAAGCTCGCCTTGGATGATTTTATGAGGGATCTTAGTTTCTTGCTGATACTGTTCAAGGATGTCTTCCCTTCTTGTGATTTTACTCCTTTCTGTACTAGTTTCCTCCTTCTATTGTATAGCTTGTTTATGGCAGGGGTCCACCAGACTGGTTTCCTTTTCTTAGAGGAGTGAGTCTTGGTTTTTCCTAGGAAAGCACGATCTATGCATTCTTGTA
The DNA here is from genome assembly GCF_019279795.1 of Protopterus annectens. Classification (NCBI taxonomy): domain Eukaryota; kingdom Metazoa; phylum Chordata; order Ceratodontiformes; family Protopteridae; genus Protopterus; species Protopterus annectens. The sequence goes on from NC_056733.1 coordinate 1,627,653,497, forward strand.
GGTGCCCGTAGAATGCATTAGTAAAGGACTTTGCAGCTTGGACAGTGTTATCCTTTAGCATGGGGGCTTTGAAACCTTCCACCTCCGTCTTAAGTAACGTGAAGTTTGCTTTTGAAAAGTTTTTCATGGTGGTTTCCTTGTCCGGGGGTGGGGCCGGAATGTGGATATCCAAAGTGATTTGTTTATGGTCAGATCTAACCAGCGAGGGGTTGACCTCCGGTGTGGAACACCGGTCGCCCATGTTGATGATGACCAGGTCCACCTCTGGTGGGAGTGTTGACCAGTTGTTCCAGGGCGTTTGAGTTTATAAATTCTAGGAAATGTTGGGCAAGGGAGTTAGTACTTGAGTAGTTCTCCAAGTTAATGGTTGGCTAGTTGAAATCACCCAATATTAGGGTGTTTGATAGGACCTTTATGTTACCCAGTGTTTCCAGAAATGCAGAATGGGGGTCCTAGGACATGGTGGGTGATTTGTAGCACGCTACAATTTGAATTGCAGTTTTGCCCATTGTTAGTTGCACGTGGATAATCTCTGAAGCATTGTGCTGTGCCACTAACCTGGAGGTGTGGGTATCCTTGATGAATATGGATACGCCCCCGCCTTTTGTATTTCGGTCCGGGTTCTGTGGCCAAAATGTATGGTATGAGTTGTAGCCTGGTAGTGCTGGGGTGCTCTCTGGAGCCCTAAACCAGATTTCTGTTACTGCACATATATTGATTTTCTCCATACTGACAAGTGTCTCGAGAGCATGCATTTTGAGGTTTAGACTTCTGGCATTGAGTAGTATTACCCTCAGATTTTTGTTACTTGTGCTATTTACAGCGGTGGGTTTGTCTTTTGAGCTTTGCCTAAAAAAGGCACTATGGGGGTGGCAAGAGCCTTGGCCAGTATTCGAAAGACTAAGGGTGACAGGTGCAAGCTGTCTCTAGCGAAGCAGTGTGGCTTGTCGAGCATTTCATCCCAGGCAGACAAGCACTGGATCCCCTTTGAATGACACCAGAAACTTAGCCAATTGTTGAAATTGATAATTTTTTCTTTATACCGTGGTATCATTCTTGGTGAGGGCAGGATGCTACTCAGGGTCAGGGTCATACCGGCCTGGGCTACGTGATCAGAGAGCTTTTCCACGTCTCTTTTCATATAGTCCAGGGAGGTATGACTCAGGTCATTCACACCAACATGGACAATGACAGAGTCGTATTTGTACTTGTTCTGGAGTGACCTGAATGCTTGTGTTATGTGGCAGATCCTGGCAACCGACAGGCAGCTAACAGTAACCTTCTCCTTATTCAGCCTAGTGAGTGGGACATCAGTGTGCCTGACTATAGAGTCACCTATTACTAGTATGTTGGGTAAGTTATTTTGCCTTGAGGGCTATGATTGCGTGGCACACTGGTTTTGTGAAGTATGTGTTTCATGGTTTGTGTTGGGGGTGGAGGTTGCTTGGATGTCTGCTTTGGAGGGCTCTGTTGCTTTTGTAGATTTTTATTTGGAGCCTCCGAGTATGTTTTCATGTATTTACATGTGTTTTTTGCCGGTGCTGGTTTAATGGGTCTATGTGAGGCTGGTGGTGTGATGTCAGTATTTCCCTTCTCCTCTTGACTGTCTGATTCAGTCTTGGGTTGAAAGAGCTTAGCCTCCAGTTTGGCTGTATAATTGCATGTCTCGCATGTATTAGTGTTTGGTGGTAGGAGGAGAGGGCTGCCTGTGTACATGAGGCAGTTGTAACATTGCCTCAAAATGCCCAGATTCACCAGTTGGACTGGAGAGTACACCTGAAACTGCCCTTTGGACATGCCTAGATAGGTATAGTAAACTGTTTTACTGAATGGCTGGTAAGGTCGAATAGAGAGCCTTGTCCTTCTGTAGTGCTAGGGTTTATAAGTGCTTGCTATGAGTTTTGAGCAAGTGCCGGGCTGAAAAATGAATGGCTTGAGTGCTTAAGTTGAAAGTTTGTCTAGTTCCACGGTAAAAATTGAAGAGGACACTTTGTGGAGCCGGGAATAGTTATACCCTAGTAACCAGCGCTGCCCAACACGCAAAACCGGGCAAATCCGGTTTTTATAGCAGGGAAATGAAAGAGAGAGAAATTAGCCAAAAATGGCCAATAAACTACTACTTTCTTGGCTGAAACCACTCCTCCAGGGACAGATAGGCTGCTCAAAGCTCCCCTCTCTCACAGGTGAACAGATAAACTTACTTCTATCCAAGTAAAGTATGGGCAAACACAGAGATTTGTAACACAGCCCTGAATTCAGCACTAACCTGAAAACTGGACTATACTAGCTTAGAAAGGCGGGAAACAAGTATATATATTTTTTTCAGAAAATAAAGCAGATACAATAAAAAAAACACTTTAAATGTGCATAAAAAGATGCTTATTGTTATATATCTCAGTTCAGAGTTATAGTCAATGCCCCTAGTACTAAAGTAGGAAGAAACACAAATACAGTAAAAGCAGATGAATAAAGTGCAATTTATATATATATATATATATATATATATATATATATATATATATATATATATATATATACACACACATATATATATATATATATATACATATATACATATATATATACAGGTTCATAGGCAAGTATTAGGCTATCTGCCCATGGGCATTTATAAGCCTAAGAAATAAAAAATAAGCCAGCAGTAAGTAGACTGAGTCAGAAAAAGAGTAGTTTAATAAAAACTACCCAGACAGCATAATGGCATCCAAAAACAAACCGTTTCGGCAATGGTTAAAAACCTAGCCTTCTTCAGTGTACAGCAAGGAGCCAAAACAGAAATGCTGTATTTAAACAGATAAAGCCATGCTGATTGGTTACAAAATTTTAAACATGTGCTGATTGACAAACAGCATAGATAACAAAAATTAGTATGAATGTAAATACATTCAAAAAATTTTTCATTTTTAAGGACTTGAATACATTCATCAATATTAGGATTAGCTGTTTCTATATATATATATTTTTAAGATATATACATAAATCTGTATTCGAATATTAAAGCACCAATTATACATAATCCAATATTGAACAAAATATATAAATATGCATATATGCAAAGTACGTTACAAATCAGAGTACATACTATAGTATTGAGATTAACTATGTCAATATATATAATTAATGAACATATGTATGTATTCTGGATATTAAAACTCCATTTGTTCAACAAACATATATCATATGTTCAGATTTTTAATTATAAACAATCATTTAACCCAGGATTAAATAGTGCACCTAATTTCGTTATCCATTTCTTTTCTTTAAGGTTGAGTTTATTATGCCAACCACTCTTAATGGTTCTGTCACCAATAATTTTGTCAATAATGGTAAAATGAAATTTTGCAGTGCTATGCGTGAGAGTGTGTTTGTATAATGCATTGGTTATCTTATGGCATCTAATATCACTGAGATGCTCAGAGATACGTAGTTTAACTGGTCTTGACGTCTGCCCAACATAAAATGAGTGGCATATGATATATGTTTGTTGAACAAATGGAGTTTTAATATCCAGAATACATACATATGTTCATTAATTATATATATTGACATAGTTAATCTCAATACTATAGTATGTACTCTGATTTGTAACGTACTTTGCATATATGCATATTTATATATTTTTGTTCAATATTGGATTATGTATAATTGGTGCTTTAATATTCGGAATACAGATTTATGTATATATCTTAAAAAATATATATATATAGAAACAGCTAATCCTAATATTGATGAATGTATTCAAGTCCTTAAAAATGAAAAATTTGTTTGTCAATCAGCACATGTTTAAAATTTTGTAACCAATCAGCATGGCTTTATCTGTTTAAATACAGCATTTCTGTTTTGGCTCCTTGCTGTACACTGAAGAAGGCTAGGTTTTTAACCATTGCCTAACCGGTTTGTTTTTGGATGCCATTATGCTGTCTGGGTAGTTTTTATTAAACTACTCTTTTTCTGACTCAGTCTACTTACTGCTGGCTTATTTTTTGTTTCTTGGAGCTATTCACTGAGAGCCGTGCAGTTCCTTACGTGCAGGGGAACATTTTGTTTGCTACATTTATAAGCCTAGCCACAGAGTGATGGCTTTCGCTTCCCCATTACATTAGTAACCTGGGCCTCTGTCAACAGGGCTCCTGAAGTGATCCCAGAGTAGACCTTACGATTACCCATCCACTCATCAAGATTTCTCTTGAAGAGGGTCAGAGAGGAGCTCTGTCGAATATGGATTGGGATTCTATTCCAGAGTGAGGGGAGTCGCTGGGACAGGAATCTATCCCTCCAGCATGTCCTGTTTATTGTTGTACATAGGTTAAAGTCGCTAGAATGAGTGGTTCTGAGGGATCTTCTTTTTTTGAGGTGAAGCATGTCCATTAGTTCAGGGTTTGACATGGCCTATAGGTCAGGCATAGGTCACCTCTGAGCAGACGGTAAGCGACTGAGAAGAGCTGGAGCTTTTTTAGTCGCGCTTCATAGGGTAATTGTTTAAGGTCCTTAATCCTCTTAATGAGGTACTTCTGTGGTCTTTCTAGTTGTTGCAGGTGTCTAGTGAGGTACATCCCAAATGGGGCATTGTACTCTATTATGGGCCTAATGAGTGAGAAGTAAAGGGGCACAATCACCTCCTTGGATCTGGATGAAAAACCCTTTGTGATCAGGTGTGCCACATAGAAGGATTTCCTGACCGTTTTGGCTATGTGGTTATCAAAGGAGAGCATGCTATCTACTTGGGTACCCAGGTCCCTAATTACTTCTTCTGTACTTAGTGGATTCCCATCTATGTGGTAGTTTGTAGGTACTTTGTTTTTCCCAAATGGGATTACTATGCATTTTTTGGCATTTAGCCTGAGGCCGTGACTTTGACACCAGGTGATTGTCTCTGTGAGACCCTTTTGCAGGATGTCTGTGTCAGCTGGAGAGTCAATTATTGCACCCAATTTACAGTCATCTGCGAACTTGGTGAGCCACAGTCCCTCCGCCTTTGCCTGTACTTCAGAGAACTATATACTGTACAGGAGGGGTCCCAGGAATGAGCCCTGTGGGACTCCGCTTGTGACCAATTTAGAGTCAGACATGGCGCCTGCCACTCTTACCATGTGGGTTCTGTCTGAGAGCCAACTGGCAACCCATCTCGTGACATGGGGGATGATATTTAAGCTGGTGAGTTTGTCTAGGATTCCTGAGTGTGGGATGGTGTTGAACGCCTTAGCAAGGTCCAGATATGCTGTGTAGACCACCTTCCCTTCATCTACCGCCTTGGTGACTGTTTTGAAGAAGTCGACCAAGTTCAGGAGGCAAGATCTGCCTTTAACAAAGCCAAACTGGGTGGGGTCCAGTGTCTGGAGGTTCCCAATGTCCTTGTTAATGAGCTCCATGATAATGCGTTCCATGGCTTTGCAGACCAAGCTAGTCAAGCTTATAGGGCGATATTTCCCAGGGTCAGTTGTGGCACCACCTTTATGGAGTGGTACGACTGTTGCTGTACGCTATTCTTTGGGTACATAGCCTGTACAGAGGCTGAGTTTGAATAGTGATTTGAGATGGGGGGTTAGTTCATTTTGAAGCTCGTGTAAGACACAACCTGGGATAGCATCTGGTCCCACTGATGCTGTGTTTTTGGCCTTTGCAAGGGCTGTCTTTACTTGTGTGTCTAAGATATCTGGAGCGCCACATTCTTCTGGGATGGGTGCTAGCCGCTTTGGTGGAGAGGGGGGAGGGTGAAGTTTGCACTGAACTTGTCAGCCAGGATGTTGGCAATGTCGGTTGGTTCAGTGTATTTATGGCCATTATGCACTACCTCGGAGCATATCTGAGAGTTTGCCCCTAAACTCTTGACAGTTAAAGAAGGCCTTGTGGTTATCCTTAGAGTCACTGGCTATTTTTCTTTCGAAGTTGGCCTTGGATGATTTAATGAGGGAGCGTGTTTTTTTACTGATGTTAATCAGAGATGCCTTCTTATTTTGGGATTTTGTTCTATCTTGCAGGAGTTCCCTCCTTCTGTTGTAAAGTTTATTTATGGCTGGGGTCCACCAGACTGGCTTCCTCTTTTTTGAGGAGTTGGTCTTGGTTTTACTTGGGATGGCTCGGTCCATGCATTCTTGAAAGTGTTCATAGAATGCACTTGTAAAGGATTCTGCTGATGGGTCATCATTTTCCATTTGATTGGGAACTTTGAAACTTCCCACCTTGGTCTTGAGGAGTGTGAAGTTGGCTTTAGAGATCTTACCAATGACGAGTTTACCTCAGGTGGGGAACATAGGTTCCCCATGTTGGTGATGAGCAGGTCCAGTATGTTGTCACCTTTTGTGGGAGTGGTGACCAGCTGTTCAAGGGCGTATGACTTTATAAACTCAAGGAAGCATTGGGCTAGGGCATTTGAGCTTGAGTAGTTTTCCCAGTCAATGTTTGGATAGTTGAAGTCACCCAGTAGCATGGTGTTGGGTAGAATCTTCATACTTTCTAATGTTTTCAGGAATGCTGCGTGAGGGTCCTGAGACAAGGTGGGAGATCTGTAGCAAGCTATAAATTGAATAGTCAATTTACCGGCTGTCAATTGCACTTGGATGGTCTCAGATTCCACGTGCTGTGCTACTAACCTGGGGGTGTGGGTGTTCTTGATGAATATGGACACACCCCCTCCTTTTGTGTTCCGGTCCTGGTTTTGGGACCTAAAGGTATGGTAGGAGTTATAGCCTGGTAGTGCTGGGGTGCTCTCTGGAGCCTTGAACCAGGTTTCTGTCACTGCACATACGTCGATTTCTTCCATACTAAGGAGAGCCTTGAGTGCGTGCATTTTGAGGTTTAGACTTCTGGCGTTGAGCAGCATTACCCTCAGTTTTTGTTTATTATTGTTGTTTATGGAGGCAGGTTTGTCTTTTGAGCCTTGCCTAAAAAAGGCAGTATTGGGGTGGCAAGAGTCTTGGCCAGTATTCGAAAGCCCAGGGGCGACAGGTGAAGACAATAGAAAATGAACAATCTGATTTAAACAAGTTACCCAATTAACCAGAAAAAAACTCAAAACTGAGCCCTGTTCCAGCAGTCTTCAATCAGACAAGTTCTAACTGCACACTCCCGCTACTAGGGTGCAGGGAAACCTTCTCCAAAAAAGATGGCCTCGATCAGTCCTCAAGTTATACAAACAAAGCTAGATTCAGCAGGCCTGAATCTGGCCCTATGCTACAGCAACAAGGCGCATCAATTTCAGAAAGAAACAATTTGAATAAGCAGGCACAATAAGCCTGTGACTAGAAATTCCAGCTCAGAAGAGCAGAATCCAGCCTCTCCTCCCACAAGAGTGCAGACCACAAACCTTCTTAATGTAGAATAACTGAAGCCCAAGAGCTTAAACCAGAACTAATACACTTTTAGAATAGCAGACACTGAGCTTTCAAGCAGCAATTCCCAGCTTAGAAGGATGTAAGCTACCTGCCCTGCCACAACAGTGCAGACCACAAACCTTATTGTAAAACAACCGGTATGAAGCCCAAGTGCTTAAACCAAAAGACTTACAATAACAGTTACAATTTAATCAGGCTAGTACCAAGCAGTAATAAGTGCAGCACAATAAATAAAACTGAATACTTTTAAGAAGAGGCAAAAGCAAAATAAAGTAGGAGGAAACACAAATACAGTAAAAGCAGATGAATTTTTTTTTTTGTTAGTAAAGTACAAGGAGAGAGGAAGGAAGAACCTAAGTGGGTTAGCCTTCTCAAATCTTCTCTCTGTATTATGTAGAGTGAACACTAGACTCAGAATATGATCTCACTATTCGGTTAATTGAGCAAATGTGATGGACTCAGGAGGAGTGTTCAAATACAGACTTACAGGAGGGGCGGGCAATTCCAGAGCCACCAACACTAAAACAAGAACAGGGACGGTGGGTTGGGACAAACAAGAAGAAAAATAAATACAGTTGTACAGATTACAGAGATATTTTATTTTTATTTATTTATTTTTATTTTACATTTGTTAACCGGGCTAGTCTAACTGGATATATTTCCATTTTCAGTAGAGGCCCGGGGAGAAAAGCTCCACTTATGTATAAAACACAGTTACATAACTTACAAAAAATAAACAAACAATAAACTTGGAAAGAAAGAGGAAAGGAGGGGGAATATGCAATATAAAAAATAAACAAACAATAAACTTGGAAAGAAAGAGGAAAGGAGGGGGAATATGCAAATATACAGGAAGACATCATGGGATTTATTATTCACATAACATAGCATGAGTGGATACCTCAAATTCACACCATAAAAATACAGTTAAAAACTTATTTCAAGATAATTTATAGGAAGGTTATCTGAAGAGTAAAAGAGACAAGAAAAGTACAGAATCAAAATGCAGACAAAATGAGAATAAACACTTATCTTTTCTCAATATCACAGCTGGCAGTAGGTCAATCTCTCTGCAGCAGCCTGAGCAACAGGTATATCTGATTTAAAACACAGGACAGAAACCAAACAATACAGATGCAGGAATACTTTGGCCGGATGAAACTAGTTCTGAAAACTTACTGCCACTAAGAAAACAGACAAGGCCTCCAGACAAAGGATTTCACTACAACTGAGATCAACACTAAGATATACAGCTATAACACACAAGAAGAGGAAGAATAAGCACTGTTGTACAGATTACAGAGATATTAAATCAAAATGCAGACAAAAAATGAGAATAAACACTGCTGAATTAAAAATGCTGTATTAAAAATGACTGGGAAAGACTCCAGAAAAAGAGGGCACCATATGCATCTGAGAGATTCAAATTCTGCAGTATATTGTTAAGGACTGGATTTGAGAAGGCTACTCAGAAGTGAATTTTTTGTAAACTAAAAAAAAACAGTACACAGAAAACATCTCAAAGAATAATAAAGCTACAACAGTTATCAACAAGGAATAAAAAGAGACTGCATAACATTCTGGTTGGAGGGTTTACAATTTTGCATAAGACATCTAGGTGGAAAAAGGACTGACTTACATTACATGCTGCTAGAACAGTCTAAACATGGTAGCAGTAACAAACACAGGAACACACGAGAACAAAGTATGACAACTAATCATCCCATGGTACAGTTGTTTTGTCAACATGAGAGAAAAGGCTCAAGTGGTGAGAGGAAAGAATTTACATGGGGCATCTGTTTGTATTAGATAGTCTTGGCAGTTACTACAGAGGATTAAGGCTATGAGCTGTTAATGAGCTGCTTCCTGTAGTTCAAGGTTTGATTCCTTCATCAACCACTTGAACAATGTCTGACTTTGAGCTTGCTCCTGAAAATGGAATCTTGTATCCAGTGAAATTATCTGGTTAAATTAATAAAGTAAAATAAAATTAAATCAGATTAAAAAACATTCTGAGGAGCAGGACATTTAATGTGAATAGGGTAAACATATGCAGAGTCCACTGCTGTGGCATCTCAGTGAATTCCCCATACTCCATGGTGCAGCAATCTCAGAGTCGCCATATACAAGAATCAGTAGTTTGGGATACAGTTCTCTATATCAGGGGGCGAGTCCCTAGTACAAAAACACTGTAAAACGGTTACATTGAGTTTCGACATTCAATATATTTTTATTTTCGAGATCTGAATGACTTCCAACATTTACTGAAGTTTTAGTGAAAAGATTTTTCTCAAGTTGCAGAAAGTACAGTTGTGTACACTTACCATAAATGTAGATGTTCAAGTGTATTCACTGTTGCAGTCATCACACTTGGGTCATCTGCCTGCAGGTAGCCCTCAGTTGGCCCGAATACCAGATTCTTGGGATTTCTGCGTCGGATGCTGTCGCCTCTTCCATGACGTCAGGTTGTCAGGGGTGTAACACATGCAGCTGACACCATTACATCAGTTTTTCTTGCCCCAGATGTCAGGCGCCCCCAAAATAGGAAGCAATTACATGGTGTGGAACACCTCCAGTAAAAGGTAAATACCATAGCCATGAGATATGGCCAAAAAGAGTACAGGTAGAAAACATAGAAAAGTCAGAAGGCTGGAGGGAGGGTAACCAGGACTGCAACAATGAAATCACTCGAACATAGGTTCATAGGTGGGTACTAGGCTATCGGCCCAAGGGCCTACGTAAGCCTAGCCAACAAGGTTCCCTGGCTTACGCCACCCAAGAAAGTTATTTTCCTGTGCCACTGTCGAGCAGAGACACAGAAGTGATCCTCGGGGTGTACTTCCCATTTCCCATACACTCATCAAGATTTTTCTTGAAGAGTGCTAATGAAGAACTTTGCTTGACATAGATGGGTAGCCTGTTCCAGAGTATGGGAAGTCTCTGAGACAGGAATCTATCCCTCCAGCATGTCCTGTTTATTCTGGTGACAAGGTTTAGGTCCCCAGAGCACGTAGCTCGGAGGGATTGGGATTTCTTTAGGTGTAGCATGTCCAACAGCTCTGGGTTTGACATAGCTTTATATGTTAGGCCGAGATCACCTCAGAGTAGGTGATATGCTATGGAGTAAATCTGGAGTTTTTTGAGGCGGTCAGTGTAGGGCATTTGTTTGAGGCCAGTAATCCTCTTTGTAAGGTACTTCTGTGGCCTTTCCAGCTGCTGCAGATGTCTTGTGAGGTACATTCCAAAAGGGGTGTTGTACTCTACAATGGGTCCAATGAGTGTCGAGTAGAGGGGAACAATGACCTCTTTTTTCCTGGATGAGAACCCTTTTATGATGAGGTGTGCCACGTAGAAGGACTTCCTGACTACTGTGGTGATGTGACTATCAAAGGAGAGACTACTGTCCACCTGGGTCCCGAGGTCTCTTATCACACATTCGGTGTTAAGTAGATTGCTGCCTATGTGGTAGTTCATGGGTACAAAGTTTTTACCAAAGGGGATGACACTGCACTTTTTGGCATTGAGCTTGAGGACATGGCTCTGACACCAGGCATCTGTCTCAGTGAGGCCCTTCTGTAGGATGTCCACATCATTTGGGGATTTGACTATGGCTCCTAGTTTGCAGTCATCTGCAAACTTTGTTAGCCAGAGGCCTTCTGTGTTAGCCTGTACTTCAGACAAGTAGATACCAAACAGGAGAGGTCCCAGGACGGAACCCTGTGGTACTCCACTTGTCACTGCTTTGAGGTCAGATTTGGAGTCTGCAACTTTTACAGTGTCAGTTCTGTCAGTGAGCCAGTTGGCAACCCATCTTGTGACGTAGGGATTTCTACCTAGTTTAGTGAGTTTAGCTATAATTCCTAAATGGGGGATGGCGTCAAGATAGGCTGTGTGAACCACCTTACCCTCATCTAAGGCTTTGGTGACTGCCTCAAAGAAGTCGATCAGGTTCAGAAGGCATGATCTACCTTTCACAAACCCGAACTGGGTGGGATCCAGAGTTTGGAGGTTACCAATGTCTTTGTTTATGAGTTCCACGATGATATGTTCCATGGCCTTGCAGACCAGGCTCATCAGGCTAATAGGTCAATAGTTCCGGGTATCAGTGGTGGGTCCTCTTTTGTGGAGTGGGATAACTGTTGCTGTGCGCCATTCAGTGGGCACAAAGCATGATGCGAGGCTATTACTGAACATGGTGCTTAAGTGGGGAGCCAGTTCGTTCTGAATTTCGTGTAAAACGCAGCCTGGGATGTTGTCCGGTCCCATGGATGCTGTGTTTTTGGCTTTAGAGAGTGCAGCTTTTACCTGCCTTGTTGTGATTACAGGGACTCTGCATTCTTCCTGTATAGATATTGGCCCTTTGGGGGGGGGGGGTAAAGTTAGCACTGAACCTATCTGCCAGGATGCTGGCAATATCAGTTGGTTCTGTAATTTTCATGCCATTGTGCTGTAACTCAGGGCAGATCTGGGTGTTGCCATCAAGATTCACGACATAGCTATAGAATGCTTGGTGGTTGTCCTTAGAATTAGAGGCGATTTTGTTTTCATAGCTAGATTTGGAGGATCTTATAAGGGATCTCAGCTTCTTACTGTGGATGACCAGGGAGCTCCTCCAGTCATGGGATTTTACCCTCTTTTGCAACAGTTTCTTCCTTCTCTTGTACAGTTTGTTTATGGAAGGGGACCATCAGATTGGCTTCCTTTTTTTGGAAGATAGCGTCTTGGTTCTGTTTGGGATAGCACGATCCATGCATTCGTGTAAGTGCTTATAGAGTGCATTTGTGTAGGATTCAGCAGTTGTAACTGTAATGTCCATCTGCATGGGTGTCATGAAGTTCACCACTTCTGTCTTAAGAAGCATGAAGTTGGCTTTGGAGAAATTTTTTAACATGGTTTCCTTAATGGGGGTGGGGGTGAGACGTGGATATCAAGGTTGATTAGCTTATGGTTGGATCAGACCAACGAGGAGTTGACTTCAGGTGTGGAACACCGGTCACTCATGTTGGTAATGATTAGGTCTAGGTTATTGTTGCCCGTGGTGGGACATCTACATTTATGGAAAGTGCATAGCCAGCCTTAGACGTAGGCCAATTAGGCGGGCTGCCTAGGGTGCCGATCTAGTAGGGGCACTTTTCCAGTATTTATTTGGTGTAGGTGAACCAGGATGGGGGCACCAGGTGGTGTGGTGGGGGGTGCCGTGAAGCCCTTTTGCCTAGGGCATCACCTGACCTAAGGCCGCTCCTGAGTAAGTGCACACAACTGTACTATGTTCTTCGTGTTTCACTGTTGCAGTCATCACACTTGGGGTGATTCCCAAAGCTGAGGAAGGGTGGAGGCAGTCAAGAAGTATTAGGGCTGGCTAACAGGTCTTGTAAGACTGCTGTGGCAAATCCAGCTCTGGATTTAGAAAAGACAGGTAAGTGGTAATGCGTGGTGAAGGTGTGTACAAAACTCCAGGTTGCAGCTTCCAGGACGTCCCTGGTAGGGACTCCCCTGAAAAATGCTGTAGAGGTTGAGGTAGCCCTAGTGGAATGAGTTCTGATCCCCTGTGGGGTAGGTTTTCCATGGTGTCTGTAGCAGAAATGGATGCAGTGTGCTATCCATTTGGAAATGGTTTGCACTGAAATGGCCTTGGCCTCTACCCCTGTAGCAAAGCTGACTAGCAGCTGGTCAGAATTTTTGAAAGTCTTAGTCCTGTCAAGGTAGAAAGTACAGTTGTGTACACTTACTTCGAGTGTATTCACTGTTGCAGTCATCCCATTTGGGTTATCAGCTTGCAGTAGCCATCAGTCAACCTGGATTATCAAAGTCTTGGGTCATGCGTCAATTGCTATCTCATCTTCCATGACCTTAGGTAGTCAGGGGTATAAAGCATGCAGCCGACGCCATTACATCAGTTTTTCTTGCCCCAGATGTCAGGTGCCCCCCTAATGGGAAGCAATTAAATATATATATATATATATATATATATAAACATATGTATGTGTATATATATATATATATATATATATATATATATATATATATATATATATATATATATATATATACACACACACACACACACACACACACACACACACACACACACAAGGTTATACCTCCAGCAAAAAAGCAAATACACCAAAAAGCTTTTAAGCATAGTAAAGGAGCGTAGAGGTATAGCCAAAAGAAGTCGGGGGCTGGAGGGAGGGTAACCAGGATGGCAACAGTGAATACACTCAAACATCTACATTTATGGTAAGTGTACACAACTGTAATATGTTCTTCGTGTTTCACTGCTGCAGTCATCACATTTGGGTAGATTCCCAAATCTAAGGATGGGAGGAGGAATTTAGATAGCATTATGACCAGCTATAAAGCCCTGCAAGACTGCAGTGGCAAAGCCAGCTCTGGATTTAGAGAAAATTGGCAAATGGTAATGCTTGGTGAAGGTATGTACAGAACTCCAGGTAGCAGTTTCTTGGATGTCTCTGGTACGGGGACACCCCTGAGAAAGGCGGTAGATGCAGCCCTGGTTGAAGGGGGTCTAATCCCCTGTGGGATAGGTTTTCCATGGTGCTTATAGCAGAAATTAATGCAATGGCCTATCCATTTAGAAATGGTTTGCTTTGAAATAGCCTTCCCCTCTGCCCCTGCAGCAAATGCCACCAGCAGTTGTTCAGATTTCCTTTGAGGTTTAGTCCTGTCCAAGTAAAATCTAAGTTGTCTGTGCACATCTAAGGAGTGCAGTATACATTCCCCTTTGTTCTGTGGATTAGAAAAAAAGGTTGGCAAATGAATGGATTGATTAAGAGCCACAATGGATACCACCTTGGGTATGAAGGAGGGACTGGTCCCGAGGGACACCCTGTCCGCATGAAAGATGATGAAAGGATCCATTGCCATAAGGGCCTGTAATTCCGATACCATTCTTGCTGAAGTGACTGCTAAAAGGAAAGCTGTTTTCCAAGAAAGGAATTTTAACTCTGCACTTGCAGCTGGCTCAAAAGGAGGCAGAGTGAGTTTTTCCAATACAAAGTTAAGGTCCCAGGCTGGAGTTGGGGCTCTTCTGGGTGGTCTTAAGTTTTTGGCCCCTCTGAGAAACTGTTTGAGCAGTGGGTGAGAAAAGAGGGGTAGTTCTGTGTTGTAATGAGCTGAAATGGCTGAGGCGTGAATTTTGATAGAGGAAAAGGAAAGGCTCTTGTGAAGCAACTCAGTTAAGTATTGAAGAATCTGAGGTAAATTGGGTGCTGCTGTGGCCATCCTTTGAGTGTGGCCCCAGGCACAGAATCTTTTCCATTTTTTTAGCATAACATTTTCTAGTACTAGGCCTCTCTGCCTCCAAAATGACATCCAACACTTGTTTACTGAGGGATGGTAACGGAGACATTAGGTAATTAGCCAGGCTGCCAGGTTCAGGGTTTGAAACTGGGGGTGCAGAATCTCTCTCTCCTGCTGTGACAGCAGGGTACGGGTCTGAGGCAGGTGCTATGGGGTTAGCTGTGACACACTGCGCAAGAGGGGGTACCAGTGTTGGCGTGGCTAGTCTGGTGCAATCAGTATCATCCTTGGTTTGTCCCATTTGATCTTTAGTAGTATTTTGGAGAGGAGAAGCAGAAGAGGAAACGCAAAAACTGATTTGATCTTTAGTAGTATTTTGGAGAGGAGAAGCAGAGGAGGAAAGGCAAAAACTGATAGACTTTTCCAGCAGAAGGACAGAGCATCCACTTTCCAAGCTTGTTTGTGGGGAGTCCTTGTGCAGAATTTGTCGAGTTGGTAGTTCTGGGGGGAGGCAAACAGGTCTATATCTGGGCTCCCACATTTGTTTATCAACATGTTGAAAGTCTTTGGTTCCAGTTTCCACTCGTTTGGGTCCATGAGATTTCTGCTTAGTTCGTCTGCCAGTCTATTTAGTTTTCCTGGCAGGAACTGAGCTTGTAGATGCACTTGGTAGCTCAAGGCTGTGCTCCACAGAGCCATGGCTATTCTGCAGAGGGGGTAGGAATGGGTACCCCCCCTGCTTGTTTATGTACCACATAACAGTGGTGTTGTCCGTCTTTACCATTAACTGTCCTGGAAGAATGTGGTCCTTGACGGCTGTCAGAGCATTCTGTACAGCTAACATTTCTTTTTGATTGATATGCAGGTGCATTTGACTTGGGTTCCATTTGCCCCGAATGCACTTCCCTGCCAGGTGAGCCACCCATGCATAGTCTGATGCGTCTGTTGTTAGGGTTTGGGCAGCAGGGGGTAGAGTGAATGGTAGTCCTTTGTTTTGGTGGCAGGCCTCTGCCCACCAAAGGAATTCTAACCGTAGGCAAGGTAGGATAGGAATAATTGCTTCTAGATCCTGAGAATGTTGACACCATAGGCTTTTTAGATACCATTTTCCTCATATGCAGTCTTGCATATGGAATTAGTAGAATGCACGAGGCCATGAACCCCAAGACTTGCAGTATATGCCTTGCAGATAGCAGGGTTTTTGTGGCCACTAGTTTGAAGTTGTCAAATGAATTTGTTTCTCTAGTGTGAGGAAAGCCATCTGGGAAGTTGTGACCCAGCTTGCTCCCAGGAATATAATTTGTTGACAGGGTACCAGCTGTGATTTCTTTTTGTTTATGGTGCACCCCAGACAACTTAGCACCTTTTGTACAAATGCTAGATGATTCAAAAGTATGTCCTGGCTTTCTGCCTGAATTAGACAATCGTCCAGGTATGGGTATAGTTGAATATTTCTTTGCCTGCAAAATGCAATGACTGGAGCGAGGTACTTTGTGAATACCCTGGCCGCAGTAGATAAGCCAAAGGGCAGTGCAGAGAACTGATAGTGCATGCAGCCTGCTTTGAAGCATAGGTATCTTCTGCAAGATTCCCTGATTGGGATGTGCAGATAGGCTTCCTTTAAATCCAGTGTTGCCAACCAGGCATCTTTGCCTATCATGGGAAGCAACTGGTGAAGAGTTAGCATCTTGAATTTTGGAATCACCAAAAAGGTGTTTAGGATACAAAGGTCCAGGATAGGATGTTATGAGTTGTCTTTTCTGGGTAACAGGAAAAGTCTTGAGTAGAAACATTGTCCCTTTTCCTCTTCTGGTACAGTCTGAATAGCCTTTAATCTTAAGAGAGAGAGTACTTGCTTTTGAGCCTCTGCCCACTGATTTGGGGGTAGATCTGGCCAACCGTTTAGGATTGGTAACGTGTGGAAATGAAATCTGTATCCTTGGGAAACTATGTTTAAAACCCATTTGTCCTGGGTAATGAGTTCCCAGTTTTTTGCTTGCAGAGCAATCTTTCCCCCTAAAGGAGCAGTCAGTTGAGAAGTGCTTGGAAGTTTTAAAGTTAAGTCATTGAGACAGCTTACCATAGGGGGGAGTCTTACTACTCCCTGATTTGGAAGTGGGAGCCCCCCACTGATTAGTCCTGTGCATACCCTGGGACTGAAGCTTGGTTGTTCTGCTGATTCTGGGTTTCAACTGAGAAGGCCTGGATGTGGCAGGAAAGGACCAATTTTTTTGAGGGCCAATGCCTACTACATCTTGAAGGCTGCACTTGTAAGAAATCTTTAACAGTTTGCATAGATTTAGCTTTTTCCTCCATCTTTTTAAGAACTTCTTCTGCTTTGTTGCCAAACAGGCGGTCCTGATTTAAGGGAGCATCCAGCAATTTAGTTTTAACATGATCTGGCAAAGATCGCTCCTTAAGCCAAGCACGCCTTCTAAGTACAGACCCCAGTGACAGCAGCCCTGCAAGATGCCTCTACTGAATCAAAACCACATTGCAAAGTATGTTTTCCAACCTGTTCAGCAGAATGCATTAAATCCTGTAAATCCTTATTTTCAGCACAATCAGGAATCAACATCATTTTCTGTTTAAGCAATCCAATAATATGCTGCTGATATTTTAACATATGAAACTGGCAATTTAAGGCCCTGATGGCCAAGGTTGCAGAGGTGTATAGCTTCTTACCCCATCTATCCAGGGCCCTGGAATCTCTATCAGAGGGGGTAGGATTTTTGGCAGTAGTAGCCTTAATGCCCTTGGGTCCCTGGGAAATGGTCTCAGGATCCGCAGTAGGATTTTTAAAAAGAAACTTCTGAGAAACAGGAACCCTGTAATATCTATCAGGTTTTCTGGGAGCAGGAGGTAAAGAGTCAGGGGCCAAGCTAGATTCCAAAAAGACATTGTCAACAATGTCTAGCACAGGAAGGCTAGCTAAAGGCCTGTGTTGGGGCAGGAGTAAGAAATCTCTACGCCTCTTTTTAGAATCAGAGTAATCCTGGCTTTCCCAGTGAAAATGCTCCCTAAGAGTATGCAAGGTTTCACCAAAAGAAAAATCCCCTGGGGGAGAAGCAGAGGGAATAGAGTCCTCTGCATCAGAATCTTCATAGGTGGATAAGGGTAAATCCTGGTCATCAGAGGAGACAGAAATTTCAGAATCCTGGTCAGAAGTATCATAAGCAAATTCAGTCCTAGGTCTCTTAGAGGGGGAAGGTTGGCTTCCCCTGATTAATGTAATAAGGTCTTCAGTCATTCTTATCATTTGTTTTTTAGGCATAGAGGCCTGACCATGCGGTCTGGGTGTCGGTTTCCTAGGCATGGTTCAAGTTTTAGGCCTTGAAGAAGAAGATGGTGTCAGTTTAATATGCAAGTCAGTAGGCCTGAATATACCCTCAGAAGCCGGTGCCTGCACAGCGGCTCCAGACCCATCCAAAGTACAGACATCCGCAGGTTCCACAGTTGAAGCATCTCGCGGCATAGCGGACTCCGAATGGGTCTCAGTAGAGGCCTGCGAATCTGAAGTAGCGGGTATCAGGGGCTGCGAAAGCGCCACACTGAGTACTGGCGAACTGGTGACTAGCTTAGGAGAAGCGCTGTCGGCAGCACTGGACCTAGGCGGCATGTCTCTGTCTTTATATTTGCATTTTTTCGGAATGTCGGTAGTTGGGTGGCTTACCGAAGGCATATCTGGATAACTGAACAGAGTACCAAAATATTTAGAAGTGAAAATATGCCGATGATGAATAGTTCGTGGTTTACATAAGGCACAAAACCGAAAGCGAGGTACGTTGTGGTCAGGGCCTAGGCAAGGAATACAGTACGAATGAAAATCTTTAGGATATATTTGCTTTCCACAAGAAATACAATTACTGACTTTTACTGACATTGGTTTAGAGCAAGAAAAAGTTTCCCCAATGGGGTACTTAGCTTTAGTTGAAGACTTTGGTTCTGAAACTCGAAAATGAAAATTTCAGGAGTCGGCCGACCGGCACTTGCGAACTGCTTCTGCTTCGGGCACCGCACAGCAAGAAAGACTGATGTAATGGCGTCGGCTGCATGCTTTACACCCCTGACTACCTGACGTCACGGAAGATGAGACAGCAACCAATGCAGGACCCAAGACTTTGATAATCAGGCTGACTGAAAGCTACTGCAAGCAGATAACCCAAATGTGATGACTGTAACAGTGAAAAACAAACAAAGAACATCCTGAGCTGTCTGTGCACATCCACGGTGTGCAGGATCCTTTCCCCTTTATTCTGAGGATTAGGGAAAAAGGTTGGTAAATGGATGGATTGGTTTAAAGCCACACTCGATACCACCTTAAGCATAAATGATGAATTAGTCCTGAGGGAAACCCTGTCAGCATGGAAAATAATAAAGGGTTCCACAGCCATTTCTTGCTGAAGTGATGGCTAGAAGTAAGGCTGTTTTCCAAGAGAGGAATATTAACTCTGCTATAACAGCAGGCTCAAAAAGGGGAAGTGTGAGCTTCTCTAGTACAAAGTTAAGGTCCCAGACAGGGGTGAGAGCTCTCCCCGGGTGTCTTAAATTGTTAGCTCCTCTCAGGAACTGTTTGATGCGAGGGTGAGAAAAGAGAGGTGGCTCAGTATTGTAATGAGCTGAGATGGCAGAGGCATGAATCTTAATTGATGAGCAGGATAGGCCTTTGTGGAGCAGCTCTGCTAGGTAATCTAGGATTTTAGCTAAGGTGGGCAAGGCTGTGTCTTTTCCTTGAGACTGGCTCCAAGAACAGTATCTTTTCCACTTTTCTGAATAGGATTTCCTAGTACTAGGGCTTCTGGCCTCAAGGATGACGTCCAGCACCCGTTTGCTAAGGGTGGCTGGTGGTGTGTTCAGGGAATAAGCCAGGCTGCCAGGTTCAGGGTTTGCAGCTGAGGATGCAAAATCTGTCCCGCTTACTGGGACAGCAGGGAAGGGGTCTGATGTAGGTGCCAGGGTGGCACTGCTATTAGACTGCGTAGGAGTGGGTACCAGTGCTGGCGTGGCCAA